>NW_028167463.1:0-115926 GCF_963513975.1 Fringilla coelebs | reverse complement strand
CCTTCGCCGGCAGAGAGCATCCTGCCGGCCGCGGTGCGCTCCGGAGCGGGGGCTTGTGCCGAAAGAGGCCGGCAACAGGCGCTTACCTTCGGACAGCTCCGGATCGCCGTCTAATGCGTCTCTTGTCGCCTACACGGCAGGGAAAAGCTTTTCCACTCTGTCTAGGAAGGAGAAAGTGTGCCAGCACAGCAAATGCCTCCCGGACTTTCCCTGGAATTCAGCAAGTGCTTTGCAGCTTGAAATTGGAAGGAAAGCCTCAGATTTAGCAGCCAGAGCTTCAGGAGGAGCAGCAGCGAGCACAGCATCGGTTTTGCAGCAGCTCCTTCCATGTGCATGTTTTTGGGAGTGGAAAGGCTTGCAGAGTGTTAAAGTAGCTTTTTCTCTCCGCTGGAAAGCTGCACGCTCAGTGCCAGTCTTCTGCAGCTTCTTTCTTCACGTTTCAGCAGCTAGCACGCTCTCCGTGTGCTGGAGAAGCGGCAGAGGCTTCCTTGCCGGAGAAGCGGCACCTTCGCCGGCAGAGAGCATCCTGCCGGCCGCGGTGCGCTCCGGAGCGGGGGCTTGTGCCGAAAGAGGCCGGCAACAGGCGCTTACCTTCGGACAGCTCCGGATCGCCGTCTAATGCGTCTCTTGTCGCCTACACGGCAGGGAAAAGCTTTTCCACTCTGTCTAGGAAGGAGAAAGTGTGCCAGCACAGCAAATGCCTCCCGGACTTTCCCTGGAATTCAGCAAGTGCTTTGCAGCTTGAAATTGGAAGGAAAGCCTCAGATTTAGCAGCCAGAGCTTCAGGAGGAGCAGCAGCGAGCACAGCATCGGTTTTGCAGCAGCTCCTTCCATGTGCATGTTTTTGGGAGTGGAAAGGCTTGCAGAGTGTTAAAGTAGCTTTTTCTCTCCGCTGGAAAGCTGCACGCTCAGTGCCAGTGTTCTGCAGCTTCTTTCTTCACGTTTCAGCAGCTAGCACGCTCTCCGTGTGCTGGAGAAGCGGCAGAGGCTTCCTTGCCGGAGAAGCGGCACCTTCGCCGGCAGAGAGCATCCTGCCGGCCGCGGTGCGCTCCGGAGCGGGGGCTTGTGCCGAAAGAGGCCGGCAACAGGCGCTTACCTTCGGACAGCTCCGGATCGCCGTCTAATGCGTCTCTTGTCGCCTACACGGCAGGGAAAAGCTTTTCCACTCTGTCTAGGAAGGAGAAAGTGTGCCAGCACAGCAAATGCCTCCCGGACTTTCCCTGCAATTCAGCAAGTGCTTTGCAGCTTGAAATTGGAAGGAAAGCCTCAGATTTAGCAGCCAGAGCTTCAGGAGGAGCAGCAGCGAGCACAGCATCGGTTTTGCAGCAGCTCCTTCCATGTGCATGTTTTTGGGAGTGGAAAGGCTTGCAGAGTGTTAAAGTAGCTTTTTCTCTCCGCTGGAAAGCTGCACGCTCAGTGCCAGTCTTCTGCAGCTTCTTTCTTCACGTTTCAGCAGCTAGCACGCTCTCCGTGTGCTGGAGAAGCGGCAGAGGCTTCCTTGCCGGAGAAGCGGCACCTTCGCCGGCAGAGAGCATCCTGCCGGCCGCGGTGCGCTCCGGAGCGGGGGCTTGTGCCGAAAGAGGCCGGCAACAGGCGCTTACCTTCGGACAGCTCCGGATCGCCGTCTAATGCGTCTCTTGTCGCCTACACGGCAGGGAAAAGCTTTTCCACTCTGTCTAGGAAGGAGAAAGTGTGCCAGCACAGCAAATGCCTCCCGGACTTTCCCTGGAATTCAGCAAGTGCTTTGCAGCTTGAAATTGGAAGGAAAGCCTCAGATTTAGCAGCCAGAGCTTCAGGAGGAGCAGCAGCGAGCACAGCATCGGTTTTGCAGCAGCTCCTTCCATGTGCATGTTTTTGGGAGTGGAAAGGCTTGCAGAGTGTTAAAGTAGCTTTTTCTCTCCGCTGGAAAGCTGCACGCTCAGTGCCAGTGTTCTGCAGCTTCTTTCTTCACGTTTCAGCAGCTAGCACGCTCTCCGTGTGCTGGAGAAGCGGCAGAGGCTTCCTTGCCGGAGAAGCGGCACCTTCGCCGGCAGAGAGCATCCTGCCGGCCGCGGTGCGCTCCGGAGCGGGGGCTTGTGCCGAAAGAGGCCGGCAACAGGCGCTTACCTTCGGACAGCTCCGGATCGCCGTCTAATGCGTCTCTTGTCGCCTACACGGCAGGGAAAAGCTTTTCCACTCTGTCTAGGAAGGAGAAAGTGTGCCAGCACAGCAAATGCCTCCCGGACTTTCCCTGGAATTCAGCAAGTGCTTTGCAGCTTGAAATTGGAAGGAAAGCCTCAGATTTAGCAGCCAGAGCTTCAGGAGGAGCAGCAGCGAGCACAGCATCGGTTTTGCAGCAGCTCCTTCCATGTGCATGTTTTTGGGAGTGGAAAGGCTTGCAGAGTGTTAAAGTAGCTTTTTCTCTCCGCTGGAAAGCTGCACGCTCAGTGCCAGTGTTCTGCAGCTTCTTTCTTCACGTTTCAGCAGCTAGCACGCTCTCCGTGTGCTGGAGAAGCGGCAGAGGCTTCCTTGCCGGAGAAGCGGCACCTTCGCCGGCAGAGAGCATCCTGCCGGCCGCGGTGCGCTCCGGAGCGGGGGCTTGTGCCGAAAGAGGCCGGCAACAGGCGCTTACCTTCGGACAGCTCCGGATCGCCGTCTAATGCGTCTCTTGTCGCCTACACGGCAGGGAAAAGCTTTTCCACTCTGTCTAGGAAGGAGAAAGTGTGCCAGCACAGCAAATGCCTCCCGGACTTTCCCTGGAATTCAGCAAGTGCTTTGCAGCTTGAAATTGGAAGGAAAGCCTCAGATTTAGCAGCCAGAGCTTCAGGAGGAGCAGCAGCGAGCACAGCATCGGTTTTGCAGCAGCTCCTTCCATGTGCATGTTTTTGGGAGTGGAAAGGCTTGCAGAGTGTTAAAGTAGCTTTTTCTCTCCGCTGGAAAGCTGCACGCTCAGTGCCAGTGTTCTGCAGCTTCTTTCTTCACGTTTCAGCAGCTAGCACGCTCTCCGTGTGCTGGAGAAGCGGCAGAGGCTTCCTTGCCGGAGAAGCGGCACCTTCGCCGGCAGAGAGCATCCTGCCGGCCGCGGTGCGCTCCGGAGCGGGGGCTTGTGCCGAAAGAGGCCGGCAACAGGCGCTTACCTTCGGACAGCTCCGGATCGCCGTCTAATGCGTCTCTTGTCGCCTACACGGCAGGGAAAAGCTTTTCCACTCTGTCTAGGAAGGAGAAAGTGTGCCAGCACAGCAAATGCCTCCCGGACTTTCCCTGGAATTCAGCAAGTGCTTTGCAGCTTGAAATTGGAAGGAAAGCCTCAGATTTAGCAGCCAGAGCTTCAGGAGGAGCAGCAGCGAGCACAGCATCGGTTTTGCAGCAGCTCCTTCCATGTGCATGTTTTTGGGAGTGGAAAGGCTTGCAGAGTGTTAAAGTAGCTTTTTCTCTCCGCTGGAAAGCTGCACGCTCAGTGCCAGTCTTCTGCAGCTTCTTTCTTCACGTTTCAGCAGCTAGCACGCTCTCCGTGTGCTGGAGAAGCGGCAGAGGCTTCCTTGCCGGAGAAGCGGCACCTTCGCCGGCAGAGAGCATCCTGCCGGCCGCGGTGCGCTCCGGAGCGGGGGCTTGTGCCGAAAGAGGCCGGCAACAGGCGCTTACCTTCGGACAGCTCCGGATCGCCGTCTAATGCGTCTCTTGTCGCCTACACGGCAGGGAAAAGCTTTTCCACTCTGTCTAGGAAGGAGAAAGTGTGCCAGCACAGCAAATGCCTCCCGGACTTTCCCTGGAATTCAGCAAGTGCTTTGCAGCTTGAAATTGGAAGGAAAGCCTCAGATTTAGCAGCCAGAGCTTCAGGAGGAGCAGCAGCGAGCACAGCATCGGTTTTGCAGCAGCTCCTTCCATGTGCATGTTTTTGGGAGTGGAAAGGCTTGCAGAGTGTTAAAGTAGCTTTTTCTCTCCGCTGGAAAGCTGCACGCTCAGTGCCAGTGTTCTGCAGCTTCTTTCTTCACGTTTCAGCAGCTAGCACGCTCTCCGTGTGCTGGAGAAGCGGCAGAGGCTTCCTTGCCGGAGAAGCGGCACCTTCGCCGGCAGAGAGCATCCTGCCGGCCGCGGTGCGCTCCGGAGCGGGGGCTTGTGCCGAAAGAGGCCGGCAACAGGCGCTTACCTTCGGACAGCTCCGGATCGCCGTCTAATGCGTCTCTTGTCGCCTACACGGCAGGGAAAAGCTTTTCCACTCTGTCTAGGAAGGAGAAAGTGTGCCAGCACAGCAAATGCCTCCCGGACTTTCCCTGGAATTCAGCAAGTGCTTTGCAGCTTGAAATTGGAAGGAAAGCCTCAGATTTAGCAGCCAGAGCTTCAGGAGGAGCAGCAGCGAGCACAGCATCGGTTTTGCAGCAGCTCCTTCCATGTGCATGTTTTTGGGAGTGGAAAGGCTTGCAGAGTGTTAAAGTAGCTTTTTCTCTCCGCTGGAAAGCTGCACGCTCAGTGCCAGTCTTCTGCAGCTTCTTTCTTCACGTTTCAGCAGCTAGCACGCTCTCCGTGTGCTGGAGAAGCGGCAGAGGCTTCCTTGCCGGAGAAGCGGCACCTTCGCCGGCAGAGAGCATCCTGCCGGCCGCGGTGCGCTCCGGAGCGGGGGCTTGTGCCGAAAGAGGCCGGCAACAGGCGCTTACCTTCGGACAGCTCCGGATCGCCGTCTAATGCGTCTCTTGTCGCCTACACGGCAGGGAAAAGCTTTTCCACTCTGTCTAGGAAGGAGAAAGTGTGCCAGCACAGCAAATGCCTCCCGGACTTTCCCTGGAATTCAGCAAGTGCTTTGCAGCTTGAAATTGGAAGGAAAGCCTCAGATTTAGCAGCCAGAGCTTCAGGAGGAGCAGCAGCGAGCACAGCATCGGTTTTGCAGCAGCTCCTTCCATGTGCATGTTTTTGGGAGTGGAAAGGCTTGCAGAGTGTTAAAGTAGCTTTTTCTCTCCGCTGGAAAGCTGCACGCTCAGTGCCAGTCTTCTGCAGCTTCTTTCTTCACGTTTCAGCAGCTAGCACGCTCTCCGTGTGCTGGAGAAGCGGCAGAGGCTTCCTTGCCGGAGAAGCGGCACCTTCGCCGGCAGAGAGCATCCTGCCGGCCGCGGTGCGCTCCGGAGCGGGGGCTTGTGCCGAAAGAGGCCGGCAACAGGCGCTTACCTTCGGACAGCTCCGGATCGCCGTCTAATGCGTCTCTTGTCGCCTACACGGCAGGGAAAAGCTTTTCCACTCTGTCTAGGAAGGAGAAAGTGTGCCAGCACAGCAAATGCCTCCCGGACTTTCCCTGCAATTCAGCAAGTGCTTTGCAGCTTGAAATTGGAAGGAAAGCCTCAGATTTAGCAGCCAGAGCTTCAGGAGGAGCAGCAGCGAGCACAGCATCGGTTTTGCAGCAGCTCCTTCCATGTGCATGTTTTTGGGAGTGGAAAGGCTTGCAGAGTGTTAAAGTAGCTTTTTCTCTCCGCTGGAAAGCTGCACGCTCAGTGCCAGTGTTCTGCAGCTTCTTTCTTCACGTTTCAGCAGCTAGCACGCTCTCCGTGTGCTGGAGAAGCGGCAGAGGCTTCCTTGCCGGAGAAGCGGCACCTTCGCCGGCAGAGAGCATCCTGCCGGCCGCGGTGCGCTCCGGAGCGGGGGCTTGTGCCGAAAGAGGCCGGCAACAGGCGCTTACCTTCGGACAGCTCCGGATCGCCGTCTAATGCGTCTCTTGTCGCCTACACGGCAGGGAAAAGCTTTTCCACTCTGTCTAGGAAGGAGAAAGTGTGCCAGCACAGCAAATGCCTCCCGGACTTTCCCTGGAATTCAGCAAGTGCTTTGCAGCTTGAAATTGGAAGGAAAGCCTCAGATTTAGCAGCCAGAGCTTCAGGAGGAGCAGCAGCGAGCACAGCATCGGTTTTGCAGCAGCTCCTTCCATGTGCATGTTTTTGGGAGTGGAAAGGCTTGCAGAGTGTTAAAGTAGCTTTTTCTCTCCGCTGGAAAGCTGCACGCTCAGTGCCAGTCTTCTGCAGCTTCTTTCTTCACGTTTCAGCAGCTAGCACGCTCTCCGTGTGCTGGAGAAGCGGCAGAGGCTTCCTTGCCGGAGAAGCGGCACCTTCGCCGGCAGAGAGCATCCTGCCGGCCGCGGTGCGCTCCGGAGCGGGGGCTTGTGCCGAAAGAGGCCGGCAACAGGCGCTTACCTTCGGACAGCTCCGGATCGCCGTCTAATGCGTCTCTTGTCGCCTACACGGCAGGGAAAAGCTTTTCCACTCTGTCTAGGAAGGAGAATATGTGCCAGCACAGCAAATGCCTCCCGGACTTTCCCTGGAATTCAGCAAGTGCTTTGCAGCTTGAAATTGGAAGGAAAGCCTCAGATTTAGCAGCCAGAGCTTCAGGAGGAGCAGCAGCGAGCACAGCATCGGTTTTGCAGCAGCTCCTTCCATGTGCATGTTTTTGGGAGTGGAAAGGCTTGCAGAGTGTTAAAGTAGCTTTTTCTCTCCGCTGGAAAGCTGCACGCTCAGTGCCAGTGTTCTGCAGCTTCTTTCTTCACGTTTCAGCAGCTAGCACGCTCTCCGTGTGCTGGAGAAGCGGCAGAGGCTTCCTTGCCGGAGAAGCGGCACCTTCGCCGGCAGAGAGCATCCTGCCGGCCGCGGTGCGCTCCGGAGCGGGGGCTTGTGCCGAAAGAGGCCGGCAACAGGCGCTTACCTTCGGACAGCTCCGGATCGCCGTCTAATGCGTCTCTTGTCGCCTACACGGCAGGGAAAAGCTTTTCCACTCTGTCTAGGAAGGAGAAAGTGTGCCAGCACAGCAAATGCCTCCCGGACTTTCCCTGGAATTCAGCAAGTGCTTTGCAGCTTGAAATTGGAAGGAAAGCCTCAGATTTAGCAGCCAGAGCTTCAGGAGGAGCAGCAGCGAGCACAGCATCGGTTTTGCAGCAGCTCCTTCCATGTGCATGTTTTTGGGAGTGGAAAGGCTTGCAGAGTGTTGAAGTAGCTTTTTCTCTCCGCTGGAAAGCTGCACGCTCAGTGCCAGTCTTCTGCAGCTTCTTTCTTCACGTTTCAGCAGCTAGCAAGCTCTCCGTGTGCTGGAGAAGCGGCAGAGGCTTCCTTGCCGGAGAAGCGGCACCTTCGCCGGCAGAGAGCATCCTGCCGGCCGCGGTGCGCTCCGGAGCGGGGGCTTGTGCCGAAAGAGGCCGGCAACAGGCGCTTACCTTCGGACAGCTCCGGATCGCCGTCTAATGCGTCTCTTGTCGCCTACACGGCAGGGAAAAGCTTTTCCACTCTGTCTAGGAAGGAGAAAGTGTGCCAGCACAGCAAATGCCTCCCGGACTTTCCCTGGAATTCAGCAAGTGCTTTGCAGCTTGAAATTGGAAGGAAAGCCTCAGATTTAGCAGCCAGAGCTTCAGGAGGAGCAGCAGCGAGCACAGCATCGGTTTTGCAGCAGCTCCTTCCATGTGCATGTTTTTGGGAGTGGAAAGGCTTGCAGAGTGTTCAAGTAGCTTTTTCTCTCCGCTGGAAAGCTGCACGCTCAGTGCCAGTCTTCTGCAGCTTCTTTCTTCACGTTTCAGCAGCTAGCAAGCTCTCCGTGTGCTGGAGAAGCGGCAGAGGCTTCCTTGCCGGAGAAGCGGCACCTTCGCCGGCAGAGAGCATCCTGCCGGCCGCGGTGCGCTCCGGAGCGGGGGCTTGTGCCGAAAGAGGCCGGCAACAGGCGCTTACCTTCGGACAGCTCCGGATCGCCGTCTAATGCGTCTCTTGTCGCCTACACGGCAGGGAAAAGCTTTTCCACTCTGTCTAGGAAGGAGAAAGTGTGCCAGCACAGCAAATGCCTCCCGGACTTTCCCTGCAATTCAGCAAGTGCTTTGCAGCTTGAAATTGGAAGGAAAGCCTCAGATTTAGCAGCCAGAGCTTCAGGAGGAGCAGCAGCGAGCACAGCATCGGTTTTGCAGCAGCTCCTTCCATGTGCATGTTTTTGGGAGTGGAAAGGCTTGCAGAGTGTTAAAGTAGCTTTTTCTCTCCGCTGGAAAGCTGCACGCTCAGTGCCAGTCTTCTGCAGCTTCTTTCTTCACGTTTCAGCAGCTAGCACGCTCTCCATGTGCTGGAGAAGCGGCAGAGGCTTCCTTGCCGGAGAAGCGGCACCTTCGCCGGCAGAGAGCATCCTGCCGGCCGCGGTGCGCTCCGGAGCGGGGGCTTGTGCCGAAAGAGGCCGGCAACAGGCGCTTACCTTCGGACAGCTCCGGATCGCCGTCTAATGCGTCTCTTGTCGCCTACACGGCAGGGAAAAGCTTTTCCACTCTGTCTAGGAAGGAGAAAGTGTGCCAGCGCAGCAAATGCCTCCCGGACTTTCCCTGGAATTCAGCAAGTGCTTTGCAGCTTGAAATTGGAAGGAAAGCCTCAGATTTAGCAGCCAGAGCTTCAGGAGGAGCAGCAGCGAGCACAGCATCGGTTTTGCAGCAGCTCCTTCCATGTGCATGTTTTTGGGAGTGGAAAGGCTTGCAGAGTGTTAAAGTAGCTTTTTCTCTCCGCTGGAAAGCTGCACGCTCAGTGCCAGTGTTCTGCAGCTTCTTTCTTCACGTTTCAGCAGCTAGCACGCTCTCCGTGTGCTGGAGAAGCGGCAGAGGCTTCCTTGCCGGAGAAGCGGCACCTTCGCCGGCAGAGAGCATCCTGCCGGCCGCGGTGCGCTCCGGAGCGGGGGCTTGTGCCGAAAGAGGCCGGCAACAGGCGCTTACCTTCGGACAGCTCCGGATCGCCGTCTAATGCGTCTCTTGTCGCCTACACGGCAGGGAAAAGCTTTTCCACTCTGTCTAGGAAGGAGAAAGTGTGCCAGCACAGCAAATGCCTCCCGGACTTTCCCTGGAATTCAGCAAGTGCTTTGCAGCTTGAAATTGGAAGGAAAGCCTCAGATTTAGCAGCCAGAGCTTCAGGAGGAGCAGCAGCGAGCACAGCATCGGTTTTGCAGCAGCTCCTTCCATGTGCATGTTTTTGGGAGTGGAAAGGCTTGCAGAGTGTTAAAGTAGCTTTTTCTCTCCGCTGGAAAGCTGCACGCTCAGTGCCAGTCTTCTGCAGCTTCTTTCTTCACGTTTCAGCAGCTAGCACGCTCTCCGTGTGCTGGAGAAGCGGCAGAGGCTTCCTTGCCGGAGAAGCGGCACCTTCGCCGGCAGAGAGCATCCTGCCGGCCGCGGTGCGCTCCGGAGCGGGGGCTTGTGCCGAAAGAGGCCGGCAACAGGCGCTTACCTTCGGACAGCTCCGGATCGCCGTCTAATGCGTCTCTTGTCGCCTACACGGCAGGGAAAAGCTTTTCCACTCTGTCTAGGAAGGAGAAAGTGTGCCAGCACAGCAAATGCCTCCCGGACTTTCCCTGCAATTCAGCAAGTGCTTTGCAGCTTGAAATTGGAAGGAAAGCCTCAGATTTAGCAGCCAGAGCTTCAGGAGGAGCAGCAGCGAGCACAGCATCGGTTTTGCAGCAGCTCCTTCCATGTGCATGTTTTTGGGAGTGGAAAGGCTTGCAGAGTGTTAAAGTAGCTTTTTCTCTCCGCTGGAAAGCTGCACGCTCAGTGCCAGTCTTCTGCAGCTTCTTTCTTCACGTTTCAGCAGCTAGCACGCTCTCCGTGTGCTGGAGAAGCGGCAGAGGCTTCCTTGCCGGAGAAGCGGCACCTTCGCCGGCAGAGAGCATCCTGCCGGCCGCGGTGCGCTCCGGAGCGGGGGCTTGTGCCGAAAGAGGCCGGCAACAGGCGCTTACCTTCGGACAGCTCCGGATCGCCGTCTAATGCGTCTCTTGTCGCCTACACGGCAGGGAAAAGCTTTTCCACTCTGTCTAGGAAGGAGAAAGTGTGCCAGCACAGCAAATGCCTCCCGGACTTTCCCTGGAATTCAGCAAGTGCTTTGCAGCTTGAAATTGGAAGGAAAGCCTCAGATTTAGCAGCCAGAGCTTCAGGAGGAGCAGCAGCGAGCACAGCATCGGTTTTGCAGCAGCTCCTTCCATGTGCATGTTTTTGGGAGTGGAAAGGCTTGCAGAGTGTTAAAGTAGCTTTTTCTCTCCGCTGGAAAGCTGCACGCTCAGTGCCAGTGTTCTGCAGCTTCTTTCTTCACGTTTCAGCAGCTAGCACGCTCTCCGTGTGCTGGAGAAGCGGCAGAGGCTTCCTTGCCGGAGAAGCGGCACCTTCGCCGGCAGAGAGCATCCTGCCGGCCGCGGTGCGCTCCGGAGCGGGGGCTTGTGCCGAAAGAGGCCGGCAACAGGCGCTTACCTTCGGACAGCTCCGGATCGCCGTCTAATGCGTCTCTTGTCGCCTACACGGCAGGGAAAAGCTTTTCCACTCTGTCTAGGAAGGAGAAAGTGTGCCAGCACAGCAAATGCCTCCCGGACTTTCCCTGCAATTCAGCAAGTGCTTTGCAGCTTGAAATTGGAAGGAAAGCCTCAGATTTAGCAGCCAGAGCTTCAGGAGGAGCAGCAGCGAGCACAGCATCGGTTTTGCAGCAGCTCCTTCCATGTGCATGTTTTTGGGAGTGGAAAGGCTTGCAGAGTGTTAAAGTAGCTTTTTCTCTCCGCTGGAAAGCTGCACGCTCAGTGCCAGTCTTCTGCAGCTTCTTTCTTCACGTTTCAGCAGCTAGCACGCTCTCCGTGTGCTGGAGAAGCGGCAGAGGCTTCCTTGCCGGAGAAGCGGCACCTTCGCCGGCAGAGAGCATCCTGCCGGCCGCGGTGCGCTCCGGAGCGGGGGCTTGTGCCGAAAGAGGCCGGCAACAGGCGCTTACCTTCGGACAGCTCCGGATCGCCGTCTAATGCGTCTCTTGTCGCCTACACGGCAGGGAAAAGCTTTTCCACTCTGTCTAGGAAGGAGAAAGTGTGCCAGCACAGCAAATGCCTCCCGGACTTTCCCTGGAATTCAGCAAGTGCTTTGCAGCTTGAAATTGGAAGGAAAGCCTCAGATTTAGCAGCCAGAGCTTCAGGAGGAGCAGCAGCGAGCACAGCATCGGTTTTGCAGCAGCTCCTTCCATGTGCATGTTTTTGGGAGTGGAAAGGCTTGCAGAGTGTTAAAGTAGCTTTTTCTCTCCGCTGGAAAGCTGCACGCTCAGTGCCAGTCTTCTGCAGCTTCTTTCTTCACGTTTCAGCAGCTAGCACGCTCTCCGTGTGCTGGAGAAGCGGCAGAGGCTTCCTTGCCGGAGAAGCGGCACCTTCGCCGGCAGAGAGCATCCTGCCGGCCGCGGTGCGCTCCGGAGCGGGGGCTTGTGCCGAAAGAGGCCGGCAACAGGCGCTTACCTTCGGACAGCTCCGGATCGCCGTCTAATGCGTCTCTTGTCGCCTACACGGCAGGGAAAAGCTTTTCCACTCTGTCTAGGAAGGAGAAAGTGTGCCAGCACAGCAAATGCCTCCCGGACTTTCCCTGGAATTCAGCAAGTGCTTTGCAGCTTGAAATTGGAAGGAAAGCCTCAGATTTAGCAGCCAGAGCTTCAGGAGGAGCAGCAGCGAGCACAGCATCGGTTTTGCAGCAGCTCCTTCCATGTGCATGTTTTTGGGAGTGGAAAGGCTTGCAGAGTGTTAAAGTAGCTTTTTCTCTCCGCTGGAAAGCTGCACGCTCAGTGCCAGTCTTCTGCAGCTTCTTTCTTCACGTTTCAGCAGCTAGCACGCTCTCCGTGTGCTGGAGAAGCGGCAGAGGCTTCCTTGCCGGAGAAGCGGCACCTTCGCCGGCAGAGAGCATCCTGCCGGCCGCGGTGCGCTCCGGAGCGGGGGCTTGTGCCGAAAGAGGCCGGCAACAGGCGCTTACCTTCGGACAGCTCCGGATCGCCGTCTAATGCGTCTCTTGTCGCCTACACGGCAGGGAAAAGCTTTTCCACTCTGTCTAGGAAGGAGAAAGTGTGCCAGCGCAGCAAATGCCTCCCGGACTTTCCCTGCAATTCAGCAAGTGCTTTGCAGCTTGAAATTGGAAGGAAAGCCTCAGATTTAGCAGCCAGAGCTTCAGGAGGAGCAGCAGCGAGCACAGCATCGGTTTTGCAGCAGCTCCTTCCATGTGCATGTTTTTGGGAGTGGAAAGGCTTGCAGAGTGTTAAAGTAGCTTTTTCTCTCCGCTGGAAAGCTGCACGCTCAGTGCCAGTCTTCTGCAGCTTCTTTCTTCACGTTTCAGCAGCTAGCACGCTCTCCGTGTGCTGGAGAAGCGGCAGAGGCTTCCTTGCCGGAGAAGCGGCACCTTCGCCGGCAGAGAGCATCCTGCCGGCCGCGGTGCGCTCCGGAGCGGGGGCTTGTGCCGAAAGAGGCCGGCAACAGGCGCTTACCTTCGGACAGCTCCGGATCGCCGTCTAATGCGTCTCTTGTCGCCTACACGGCAGGGAAAAGCTTTTCCACTCTGTCTAGGAAGGAGAAAGTGTGCCAGCACAGCAAATGCCTCCCGGACTTTCCCTGGAATTCAGCAAGTGCTTTGCAGCTTGAAATTGGAAGGAAAGCCTCAGATTTAGCAGCCAGAGCTTCAGGAGGAGCAGCAGCGAGCACAGCATCGGTTTTGCAGCAGCTCCTTCCATGTGCATGTTTTTGGGAGTGGAAAGGCTTGCAGAGTGTTAAAGTAGCTTTTTCTCTCCGCTGGAAAGCTGCACGCTCAGTGCCAGTGTTCTGCAGCTTCTTTCTTCACGTTTCAGCAGCTAGCACGCTCTCCGTGTGCTGGAGAAGCGGCAGAGGCTTCCTTGCCGGAGAAGCGGCACCTTCGCCGGCAGAGAGCATCCTGCCGGCCGCGGTGCGCTCCGGAGCGGGGGCTTGTGCCGAAAGAGGCCGGCAACAGGCGCTTACCTTCGGACAGCTCCGGATCGCCGTCTAATGCGTCTCTTGTCGCCTACACGGCAGGGAAAAGCTTTTCCACTCTGTCTAGGAAGGAGAAAGTGTGCCAGCACAGCAAATGCCTCCCGGACTTTCCCTGGAATTCAGCAAGTGCTTTGCAGCTTGAAATTGGAAGGAAAGCCTCAGATTTAGCAGCCAGAGCTTCAGGAGGAGCAGCAGCGAGCACAGCATCGGTTTTGCAGCAGCTCCTTCCATGTGCATGTTTTTGGGAGTGGAAAGGCTTGCAGAGTGTTAAAGTAGCTTTTTCTCTCCGCTGGAAAGCTGCACGCTCAGTGCCAGTCTTCTGCAGCTTCTTTCTTCACGTTTCAGCAGCTAGCACGCTCTCCGTGTGCTGGAGAAGCGGCAGAGGCTTCCTTGCCGGAGAAGCGGCACCTTCGCCGGCAGAGAGCATCCTGCCGGCCGCGGTGCGCTCCGGAGCGGGGGCTTGTGCCGAAAGAGGCCGGCAACAGGCGCTTACCTTCGGACAGCTCCGGATCGCCGTCTAATGCGTCTCTTGTCGCCTACACGGCAGGGAAAAGCTTTTCCACTCTGTCTAGGAAGGAGAATATGTGCCAGCACAGCAAATGCCTCCCGGACTTTCCCTGGAATTCAGCAAGTGCTTTGCAGCTTGAAATTGGAAGGAAAGCCTCAGATTTAGCAGCCAGAGCTTCAGGAGGAGCAGCAGCGAGCACAGCATCGGTTTTGCAGCAGCTCCTTCCATGTGCATGTTTTTGGGAGTGGAAAGGCTTGCAGAGTGTTAAAGTAGCTTTTTCTCTCCGCTGGAAAGCTGCACGCTCAGTGCCAGTGTTCTGCAGCTTCTTTCTTCACGTTTCAGCAGCTAGCACGCTCTCCGTGTGCTGGAGAAGCGGCAGAGGCTTCCTTGCCGGAGAAGCGGCACCTTCGCCGGCAGAGAGCATCCTGCCGGCCGCGGTGCGCTCCGGAGCGGGGGCTTGTGCCGAAAGAGGCCGGCAACAGGCGCTTACCTTCGGACAGCTCCGGATCGCCGTCTAATGCGTCTCTTGTCGCCTACACGGCAGGGAAAAGCTTTTCCACTCTGTCTAGGAAGGAGAAAGTGTGCCAGCACAGCAAATGCCTCCCGGACTTTCCCTGGAATTCAGCAAGTGCTTTGCAGCTTGAAATTGGAAGGAAAGCCTCAGATTTAGCAGCCAGAGCTTCAGGAGGAGCAGCAGCGAGCACAGCATCGGTTTTGCAGCAGCTCCTTCCATGTGCATGTTTTTGGGAGTGGAAAGGCTTGCAGAGTGTTGAAGTAGCTTTTTCTCTCCGCTGGAAAGCTGCACGCTCAGTGCCAGTCTTCTGCAGCTTCTTTCTTCACGTTTCAGCAGCTAGCAAGCTCTCCGTGTGCTGGAGAAGCGGCAGAGGCTTCCTTGCCGGAGAAGCGGCACCTTCGCCGGCAGAGAGCATCCTGCCGGCCGCGGTGCGCTCCGGAGCGGGGGCTTGTGCCGAAAGAGGCCGGCAACAGGCGCTTACCTTCGGACAGCTCCGGATCGCCGTCTAATGCGTCTCTTGTCGCCTACACGGCAGGGAAAAGCTTTTCCACTCTGTCTAGGAAGGAGAAAGTGTGCCAGCACAGCAAATGCCTCCCGGACTTTCCCTGGAATTCAGCAAGTGCTTTGCAGCTTGAAATTGGAAGGAAAGCCTCAGATTTAGCAGCCAGAGCTTCAGGAGGAGCAGCAGCGAGCACAGCATCGGTTTTGCAGCAGCTCCTTCCATGTGCATGTTTTTGGGAGTGGAAAGGCTTGCAGAGTGTTCAAGTAGCTTTTTCTCTCCGCTGGAAAGCTGCACGCTCAGTGCCAGTCTTCTGCAGCTTCTTTCTTCACGTTTCAGCAGCTAGCAAGCTCTCCGTGTGCTGGAGAAGCGGCAGAGGCTTCCTTGCCGGAGAAGCGGCACCTTCGCCGGCAGAGAGCATCCTGCCGGCCGCGGTGCGCTCCGGAGCGGGGGCTTGTGCCGAAAGAGGCCGGCAACAGGCGCTTACCTTCGGACAGCTCCGGATCGCCGTCTAATGCGTCTCTTGTCGCCTACACGGCAGGGAAAAGCTTTTCCACTCTGTCTAGGAAGGAGAAAGTGTGCCAGCACAGCAAATGCCTCCCGGACTTTCCCTGCAATTCAGCAAGTGCTTTGCAGCTTGAAATTGGAAGGAAAGCCTCAGATTTAGCAGCCAGAGCTTCAGGAGGAGCAGCAGCGAGCACAGCATCGGTTTTGCAGCAGCTCCTTCCATGTGCATGTTTTTGGGAGTGGAAAGGCTTGCAGAGTGTTAAAGTAGCTTTTTCTCTCCGCTGGAAAGCTGCACGCTCAGTGCCAGTCTTCTGCAGCTTCTTTCTTCACGTTTCAGCAGCTAGCACGCTCTCCATGTGCTGGAGAAGCGGCAGAGGCTTCCTTGCCGGAGAAGCGGCACCTTCGCCGGCAGAGAGCATCCTGCCGGCCGCGGTGCGCTCCGGAGCGGGGGCTTGTGCCGAAAGAGGCCGGCAACAGGCGCTTACCTTCGGACAGCTCCGGATCGCCGTCTAATGCGTCTCTTGTCGCCTACACGGCAGGGAAAAGCTTTTCCACTCTGTCTAGGAAGGAGAAAGTGTGCCAGCGCAGCAAATGCCTCCCGGACTTTCCCTGGAATTCAGCAAGTGCTTTGCAGCTTGAAATTGGAAGGAAAGCCTCAGATTTAGCAGCCAGAGCTTCAGGAGGAGCAGCAGCGAGCACAGCATCGGTTTTGCAGCAGCTCCTTCCATGTGCATGTTTTTGGGAGTGGAAAGGCTTGCAGAGTGTTAAAGTAGCTTTTTCTCTCCGCTGGAAAGCTGCACGCTCAGTGCCAGTGTTCTGCAGCTTCTTTCTTCACGTTTCAGCAGCTAGCACGCTCTCCGTGTGCTGGAGAAGCGGCAGAGGCTTCCTTGCCGGAGAAGCGGCACCTTCGCCGGCAGAGAGCATCCTGCCGGCCGCGGTGCGCTCCGGAGCGGGGGCTTGTGCCGAAAGAGGCCGGCAACAGGCGCTTACCTTCGGACAGCTCCGGATCGCCGTCTAATGCGTCTCTTGTCGCCTACACGGCAGGGAAAAGCTTTTCCACTCTGTCTAGGAAGGAGAAAGTGTGCCAGCACAGCAAATGCCTCCCGGACTTTCCCTGGAATTCAGCAAGTGCTTTGCAGCTTGAAATTGGAAGGAAAGCCTCAGATTTAGCAGCCAGAGCTTCAGGAGGAGCAGCAGCGAGCACAGCATCGGTTTTGCAGCAGCTCCTTCCATGTGCATGTTTTTGGGAGTGGAAAGGCTTGCAGAGTGTTAAAGTAGCTTTTTCTCTCCGCTGGAAAGCTGCACGCTCAGTGCCAGTCTTCTGCAGCTTCTTTCTTCACGTTTCAGCAGCTAGCACGCTCTCCGTGTGCTGGAGAAGCGGCAGAGGCTTCCTTGCCGGAGAAGCGGCACCTTCGCCGGCAGAGAGCATCCTGCCGGCCGCGGTGCGCTCCGGAGCGGGGGCTTGTGCCGAAAGAGGCCGGCAACAGGCGCTTACCTTCGGACAGCTCCGGATCGCCGTCTAATGCGTCTCTTGTCGCCTACACGGCAGGGAAAAGCTTTTCCACTCTGTCTAGGAAGGAGAAAGTGTGCCAGCACAGCAAATGCCTCCCGGACTTTCCCTGCAATTCAGCAAGTGCTTTGCAGCTTGAAATTGGAAGGAAAGCCTCAGATTTAGCAGCCAGAGCTTCAGGAGGAGCAGCAGCGAGCACAGCATCGGTTTTGCAGCAGCTCCTTCCATGTGCATGTTTTTGGGAGTGGAAAGGCTTGCAGAGTGTTAAAGTAGCTTTTTCTCTCCGCTGGAAAGCTGCACGCTCAGTGCCAGTCTTCTGCAGCTTCTTTCTTCACGTTTCAGCAGCTAGCACGCTCTCCGTGTGCTGGAGAAGCGGCAGAGGCTTCCTTGCCGGAGAAGCGGCACCTTCGCCGGCAGAGAGCATCCTGCCGGCCGCGGTGCGCTCCGGAGCGGGGGCTTGTGCCGAAAGAGGCCGGCAACAGGCGCTTACCTTCGGACAGCTCCGGATCGCCGTCTAATGCGTCTCTTGTCGCCTACACGGCAGGGAAAAGCTTTTCCACTCTGTCTAGGAAGGAGAAAGTGTGCCAGCACAGCAAATGCCTCCCGGACTTTCCCTGGAATTCAGCAAGTGCTTTGCAGCTTGAAATTGGAAGGAAAGCCTCAGATTTAGCAGCCAGAGCTTCAGGAGGAGCAGCAGCGAGCACAGCATCGGTTTTGCAGCAGCTCCTTCCATGTGCATGTTTTTGGGAGTGGAAAGGCTTGCAGAGTGTTAAAGTAGCTTTTTCTCTCCGCTGGAAAGCTGCACGCTCAGTGCCAGTGTTCTGCAGCTTCTTTCTTCACGTTTCAGCAGCTAGCACGCTCTCCGTGTGCTGGAGAAGCGGCAGAGGCTTCCTTGCCGGAGAAGCGGCACCTTCGCCGGCAGAGAGCATCCTGCCGGCCGCGGTGCGCTCCGGAGCGGGGGCTTGTGCCGAAAGAGGCCGGCAACAGGCGCTTACCTTCGGACAGCTCCGGATCGCCGTCTAATGCGTCTCTTGTCGCCTACACGGCAGGGAAAAGCTTTTCCACTCTGTCTAGGAAGGAGAAAGTGTGCCAGCACAGCAAATGCCTCCCGGACTTTCCCTGCAATTCAGCAAGTGCTTTGCAGCTTGAAATTGGAAGGAAAGCCTCAGATTTAGCAGCCAGAGCTTCAGGAGGAGCAGCAGCGAGCACAGCATCGCTTTTGCAGCAGCTCCTTCCATGTGCATGTTTTTGGGAGTGGAAAGGCTTGCAGAGTGTTAAAGTAGCTTTTTCTCTCCGCTGGAAAGCTGCACGCTCAGTGCCAGTCTTCTGCAGCTTCTTTCTTCACGTTTCAGCAGCTAGCACGCTCTCCGTGTGCTGGAGAAGCGGCAGAGGCTTCCTTGCCGGAGAAGCGGCACCTTCGCCGGCAGAGAGCATCCTGCCGGCCGCGGTGCGCTCCGGAGCGGGGGCTTGTGCCGAAAGAGGCCGGCAACAGGCGCTTACCTTCGGACAGCTCCGGATCGCCGTCTAATGCGTCTCTTGTCGCCTACACGGCAGGGAAAAGCTTTTCCACTCTGTCTAGGAAGGAGAAAGTGTGCCAGCACAGCAAATGCCTCCCGGACTTTCCCTGGAATTCAGCAAGTGCTTTGCAGCTTGAAATTGGAAGGAAAGCCTCAGATTTAGCAGCCAGAGCTTCAGGAGGAGCAGCAGCGAGCACAGCATCGGTTTTGCAGCAGCTCCTTCCATGTGCATGTTTTTGGGAGTGGAAAGGCTTGCAGAGTGTTAAAGTAGCTTTTTCTCTCCGCTGGAAAGCTGCACGCTCAGTGCCAGTGTTCTGCAGCTTCTTTCTTCACGTTTCAGCAGCTAGCACGCTCTCCGTGTGCTGGAGAAGCGGCAGAGGCTTCCTTGCCGGAGAAGCGGCACCTTCGCCGGCAGAGAGCATCCTGCCGGCCGCGGTGCGCTCCGGAGCGGGGGCTTGTGCCGAAAGAGGCCGGCAACAGGCGCTTACCTTCGGACAGCTCCGGATCGCCGTCTAATGCGTCTCTTGTCGCCTACACGGCAGGGAAAAGCTTTTCCACTCTGTCTAGGAAGGAGAAAGTGTGCCAGCACAGCAAATGCC
Organism: Fringilla coelebs; assembly: GCF_963513975.1. Taxonomy (NCBI): domain Eukaryota; kingdom Metazoa; phylum Chordata; class Aves; order Passeriformes; family Fringillidae; genus Fringilla; species Fringilla coelebs. The sequence goes on along the minus strand of NW_028167463.1, from coordinate 97,549 downwards.
TCCCGGACTTTCCCTGGAATTCAGCAAGTGCTTTGCAGCTTGAAATTGGAAGGAAAGCCTCAGATTTAGCAGCCAGAGCTTCAGGAGGAGCAGCAGCGAGCACAGCATCGGTTTTGCAGCAGCTCCTTCCATGTGCATGTTTTTGGGAGTGGAAAGGCTTGCAGAGTGTTAAAGTAGCTTTTTCTCTCCGCTGGAAAGCTGCACGCTCAGTGCCAGTCTTCTGCAGCTTCTTTCTTCACGTTTCAGCAGCTAGCACGCTCTCCGTGTGCTGGAGAAGCGGCAGAGGCTTCCTTGCCGGAGAAGCGGCACCTTCGCCGGCAGAGAGCATCCTGCCGGCCGCGGTGCGCTCCGGAGCGGGGGCTTGTGCCGAAAGAGGCCGGCAACAGGCGCTTACCTTCGGACAGCTCCGGATCGCCGTCTAATGCGTCTCTTGTCGCCTACACGGCAGGGAAAAGCTTTTCCACTCTGTCTAGGAAGGAGAAAGTGTGCCAGCGCAGCAAATGCCTCCCGGACTTTCCCTGCAATTCAGCAAGTGCTTTGCAGCTTGAAATTGGAAGGAAAGCCTCAGATTTAGCAGCCAGAGCTTCAGGAGGAGCAGCAGCGAGCACAGCATCGGTTTTGCAGCAGCTCCTTCCATGTGCATGTTTTTGGGAGTGGAAAGGCTTGCAGAGTGTTAAAGTAGCTTTTTCTCTCCGCTGGAAAGCTGCACGCTCAGTGCCAGTCTTCTGCAGCTTCTTTCTTCACGTTTCAGCAGCTAGCACGCTCTCCGTGTGCTGGAGAAGCGGCAGAGGCTTCCTTGCCGGAGAAGCGGCACCTTCGCCGGCAGAGAGCATCCTGCCGGCCGCGGTGCGCTCCGGAGCGGGGGCTTGTGCCGAAAGAGGCCGGCAACAGGCGCTTACCTTCGGACAGCTCCGGATCGCCGTCTAATGCGTCTCTTGTCGCCTACACGGCAGGGAAAAGCTTTTCCACTCTGTCTAGGAAGGAGAAAGTGTGCCAGCACAGCAAATGCCTCCCGGACTTTCCCTGGAATTCAGCAAGTGCTTTGCAGCTTGAAATTGGAAGGAAAGCCTCAGATTTAGCAGCCAGAGCTTCAGGAGGAGCAGCAGCGAGCACAGCATCGGTTTTGCAGCAGCTCCTTCCATGTGCATGTTTTTGGGAGTGGAAAGGCTTGCAGAGTGTTAAAGTAGCTTTTTCTCTCCGCTGGAAAGCTGCACGCTCAGTGCCAGTGTTCTGCAGCTTCTTTCTTCACGTTTCAGCAGCTAGCACGCTCTCCGTGTGCTGGAGAAGCGGCAGAGGCTTCCTTGCCGGAGAAGCGGCACCTTCGCCGGCAGAGAGCATCCTGCCGGCCGCGGTGCGCTCCGGAGCGGGGGCTTGTGCCGAAAGAGGCCGGCAACAGGCGCTTACCTTCGGACAGCTCCGGATCGCCGTCTAATGCGTCTCTTGTCGCCTACACGGCAGGGAAAAGCTTTTCCACTCTGTCTAGGAAGGAGAAAGTGTGCCAGCACAGCAAATGCCTCCCGGACTTTCCCTGGAATTCAGCAAGTGCTTTGCAGCTTGAAATTGGAAGGAAAGCCTCAGATTTAGCAGCCAGAGCTTCAGGAGGAGCAGCAGCGAGCACAGCATCGGTTTTGCAGCAGCTCCTTCCATGTGCATGTTTTTGGGAGTGGAAAGGCTTGCAGAGTGTTAAAGTAGCTTTTTCTCTCCGCTGGAAAGCTGCACGCTCAGTGCCAGTGTTCTGCAGCTTCTTTCTTCACGTTTCAGCAGCTAGCACGCTCTCCGTGTGCTGGAGAAGCGGCAGAGGCTTCCTTGCCGGAGAAGCGGCACCTTCGCCGGCAGAGAGCATCCTGCCGGCCGCGGTGCGCTCCGGAGCGGGGGCTTGTGCCGAAAGAGGCCGGCAACAGGCGCTTACCTTCGGACAGCTCCGGATCGCCGTCTAATGCGTCTCTTGTCGCCTACACGGCAGGGAAAAGCTTTTCCACTCTGTCTAGGAAGGAGAAAGTGTGCCAGCACAGCAAATGCCTCCCGGACTTTCCCTGGAATTCAGCAAGTGCTTTGCAGCTTGAAATTGGAAGGAAAGCCTCAGATTTAGCAGCCAGAGCTTCAGGAGGAGCAGCAGCGAGCACAGCATCGGTTTTGCAGCAGCTCCTTCCATGTGCATGTTTTTGGGAGTGGAAAGGCTTGCAGAGTGTTAAAGTAGCTTTTTCTCTCCGCTGGAAAGCTGCACGCTCAGTGCCAGTCTTCTGCAGCTTCTTTCTTCACGTTTCAGCAGCTAGCACGCTCTCCGTGTGCTGGAGAAGCGGCAGAGGCTTCCTTGCCGGAGAAGCGGCACCTTCGCCGGCAGAGAGCATCCTGCCGGCCGCGGTGCGCTCCGGAGCGGGGGCTTGTGCCGAAAGAGGCCGGCAACAGGCGCTTACCTTCGGACAGCTCCGGATCGCCGTCTAATGCGTCTCTTGTCGCCTACACGGCAGGGAAAAGCTTTTCCACTCTGTCTAGGAAGGAGAAAGTGTGCCAGCACAGCAAATGCCTCCCGGACTTTCCCTGGAATTCAGCAAGTGCTTTGCAGCTTGAAATTGGAAGGAAAGCCTCAGATTTAGCAGCCAGAGCTTCAGGAGGAGCAGCAGCGAGCACAGCATCGGTTTTGCAGCAGCTCCTTCCATGTGCATGTTTTTGGGAGTGGAAAGGCTTGCAGAGTGTTAAAGTAGCTTTTTCTCTCCGCTGGAAAGCTGCACGCTCAGTGCCAGTCTTCTGCAGCTTCTTTCTTCACGTTTCAGCAGCTAGCACGCTCTCCGTGTGCTGGAGAAGCGGCAGAGGCTTCCTTGCCGGAGAAGCGGCACCTTCGCCGGCAGAGAGCATCCTGCCGGCCGCGGTGCGCTCCGGAGCGGGGGCTTGTGCCGAAAGAGGCCGGCAACAGGCGCTTACCTTCGGACAGCTCCGGATCGCCGTCTAATGCGTCTCTTGTCGCCTACACGGCAGGGAAAAGCTTTTCCACTCTGTCTAGGAAGGAGAAAGTGTGCCAGCACAGCAAATGCCTCCCGGACTTTCCCTGGAATTCAGCAAGTGCTTTGCAGCTTGAAATTGGAAGGAAAGCCTCAGATTTAGCAGCCAGAGCTTCAGGAGGAGCAGCAGCGAGCACAGCATCGGTTTTGCAGCAGCTCCTTCCATGTGCATGTTTTTGGGAGTGGAAAGGCTTGCAGAGTGTTGAAGTAGCTTTTTCTCTCCGCTGGAAAGCTGCACGCTCAGTGCCAGTCTTCTGCAGCTTCTTTCTTCACGTTTCAGCAGCTAGCAAGCTCTCCGTGTGCTGGAGAAGCGGCAGAGGCTTCCTTGCCGGAGAAGCGGCACCTTCGCCGGCAGAGAGCATCCTGCCGGCCGCGGTGCGCTCCGGAGCGGGGGCTTGTGCCGAAAGAGGCCGGCAACAGGCGCTTACCTTCGGACAGCTCCGGATCGCCGTCTAATGCGTCTCTTGTCGCCTACACGGCAGGGAAAAGCTTTTCCACTCTGTCTAGGAAGGAGAAAGTGTGCCAGCACAGCAAATGCCTCCCGGACTTTCCCTGCAATTCAGCAAGTGCTTTGCAGCTTGAAATTGGAAGGAAAGCCTCAGATTTAGCAGCCAGAGCTTCAGGAGGAGCAGCAGCGAGCACAGCATCGGTTTTGCAGCAGCTCCTTCCATGTGCATGTTTTTGGGAGTGGAAAGGCTTGCAGAGTGTTAAAGTAGCTTTTTCTCTCCGCTGGAAAGCTGCACGCTCAGTGCCAGTGTTCTGCAGCTTCTTTCTTCACGTTTCAGCAGCTAGCACGCTCTCCGTGTGCTGGAGAAGCGGCAGAGGCTTCCTTGCCGGAGAAGCGGCACCTTCGCCGGCAGAGAGCATCCTGCCGGCCGCGGTGCGCTCCGGAGCGGGGGCTTGTGCCGAAAGAGGCCGGCAACAGGCGCTTACCTTCGGACAGCTCCGGATCGCCGTCTAATGCGTCTCTTGTCGCCTACACGGCAGGGAAAAGCTTTTCCACTCTGTCTAGGAAGGAGAAAGTGTGCCAGCACAGCAAATGCCTCCCGGACTTTCCCTGCAATTCAGCAAGTGCTTTGCAGCTTGAAATTGGAAGGAAAGCCTCAGATTTAGCAGCCAGAGCTTCAGGAGGAGCAGCAGCGAGCACAGCATCGGTTTTGCAGCAGCTCCTTCCATGTGCATGTTTTTGGGAGTGGAAAGGCTTGCAGAGTGTTAAAGTAGCTTTTTCTCTCCGCTGGAAAGCTGCACGCTCAGTGCCAGTGTTCTGCAGCTTCTTTCTTCACGTTTCAGCAGCTAGCACGCTCTCCGTGTGCTGGAGAAGCGGCAGAGGCTTCCTTGCCGGAGAAGCGGCACCTTCGCCGGCAGAGAGCATCCTGCCGGCCGCGGTGCGCTCCGGAGCGGGGGCTTGTGCCGAAAGAGGCCGGCAACAGGCGCTTACCTTCGGACAGCTCCGGATCGCCGTCTAATGCGTCTCTTGTCGCCTACACGGCAGGGAAAAGCTTTTCCACTCTGTCTAGGAAGGAGAAAGTGTGCCAGCACAGCAAATGCCTCCCGGACTTTCCTTGGAATTCAGCAAGTGCTTTGCAGCTTGAAATTGGAAGGAAAGCCTCAGATTTAGCAGCCAGAGCTTCAGGAGGAGCAGCAGCGAGCACAGCATCGGTTTTGCAGCAGCTCCTTCCATGTGCATGTTTTTGGGAGTGGAAAGGCTTGCAGAGTGTTAAAGTAGCTTTTTCTCTCCGCTGGAAAGCTGCACGCTCAGTGCCAGTGTTCTGCAGCTTCTTTCTTCACGTTTCAGCAGCTAGCACGCTCTCCGTGTGCTGGAGAAGCGGCAGAGGCTTCCTTGCCGGAGAAGCGGCACCTTCGCCGGCAGAGAGCATCCTGCCGGCCGCGGTGCGCTCCGGAGCGGGGGCTTGTGCCGAAAGAGGCCGGCAACAGGCGCTTACCTTCGGACAGCTCCGGATCGCCGTCTAATGCGTCTCTTGTCGCCTACACGGCAGGGAAAAGCTTTTCCACTCTGTCTAGGAAGGAGAAAGTGTGCCAGCACAGCAAATGCCTCCCGGACTTTCCCTGGAATTCAGCAAGTGCTTTGCAGCTTGAAATTGGAAGGAAAGCCTCAGATTTAGCAGCCAGAGCTTCAGGAGGAGCAGCAGCGAGCACAGCATCGGTTTTGCAGCAGCTCCTTCCATGTGCATGTTTTTGGGAGTGGAAAGGCTTGCAGAGTGTTCAAGTAGCTTTTTCTCTCCGCTGGAAAGCTGCACGCTCAGTGCCAGTGTTCTGCAGCTTCTTTCTTCACGTTTCAGCAGCTAGCACGCTCTCCGTGTGCTGGAGAAGCGGCAGAGGCTTCCTTGCCGGAGAAGCGGCACCTTCGCCGGCAGAGAGCATCCTGCCGGCCGCGGTGCGCTCCGGAGCGGGGGCTTGTGCCGAAAGAGGCCGGCAACAGGCGCTTACCTTCGGACAGCTCCGGATCGCCGTCTAATGCGTCTCTTGTCGCCTACACGGCAGGGAAAAGCTTTTCCACTCTGTCTAGGAAGGAGAAAGTGTGCCAGCACAGCAAATGCCTCCCGGACTTTCCCTGGAATTCAGCAAGTGCTTTGCAGCTTGAAATTGGAAGGAAAGCCTCAGATTTAGCAGCCAGAGCTTCAGGAGGAGCAGCAGCGAGCACAGCATCGGTTTTGCAGCAGCTCCTTCCATGTGCATGTTTTTGGGAGTGGAAAGGCTTGCAGAGTGTTCAAGTAGCTTTTTCTCTCCGCTGGAAAGCTGCACGCTCAGTGCCAGTGTTCTGCAGCTTCTTTCTTCACGTTTCAGCAGCTAGCACGCTCTCCGTGTGCTGGAGAAGCGGCAGAGGCTTCCTTGCCGGAGAAGCGGCACCTTCGCCGGCAGAGAGCATCCTGCCGGCCGCGGTGCGCTCCGGAGCGGGGGCTTGTGCCGAAAGAGGCCGGCAACAGGCGCTTACCTTCGGACAGCTCCGGATCGCCGTCTAATGCGTCTCTTGTCGCCTACACGGCAGGGAAAAGCTTTTCCACTCTGTCTAGGAAGGAGAAAGTGTGCCAGCACAGCAAATGCCTCCCGGACTTTCCCTGGAATTCAGCAAGTGCTTTGCAGCTTGAAATTGGAAGGAAAGCCTCAGATTTAGCAGCCAGAGCTTCAGGAGGAGCAGCAGCGAGCACAGCATCGGTTTTGCAGCAGCTCCTTCCATGTGCATGTTTTTGGGAGTGGAAAGGCTTGCAGAGTGTTAAAGTAGCTTTTTCTCTCCGCTGGAAAGCTGCACGCTCAGTGCCAGTCTTCTGCAGCTTCTTTCTTCACGTTTCAGCAGCTAGCACGCTCTCCGTGTGCTGGAGAAGCGGCAGAGGCTTCCTTGCCGGAGAAGCGGCACCTTCGCCGGCAGAGAGCATCCTGCCGGCCGCGGTGCGCTCCGGAGCGGGGGCTTGTGCCGAAAGAGGCCGGCAACAGGCGCTTACCTTCGGACAGCTCCGGATCGCCGTCTAATGCGTCTCTTGTCGCCTACACGGCAGGGAAAAGCTTTTCCACTCTGTCTAGGAAGGAGAAAGTGTGCCAGCACAGCAAATGCCTCCCGGACTTTCCCTGGAATTCAGCAAGTGCTTTGCAGCTTGAAATTGGAAGGAAAGCCTCAGATTTAGCAGCCAGAGCTTCAGGAGGAGCAGCAGCGAGCACAGCATCGGTTTTGCAGCAGCTCCTTCCATGTGCATGTTTTTGGGAGTGGAAAGGCTTGCAGAGTGTTGAAGTAGCTTTTTCTCTCCGCTGGAAAGCTGCACGCTCAGTGCCAGTCTTCTGCAGCTTCTTTCTTCACGTTTCAGCAGCTAGCAAGCTCTCCGTGTGCTGGAGAAGCGGCAGAGGCTTCCTTGCCGGAGAAGCGGCACCTTCGCCGGCAGAGAGCATCCTGCCGGCCGCGGTGCGCTCCGGAGCGGGGGCTTGTGCCGAAAGAGGCCGGCAACAGGCGCTTACCTTCGGACAGCTCCAGATCGCCGTCTAATGCGTCTCTTGTCGCCTACACGGCAGGGAAAAGCTTTTCCACTCTGTCTAGGAAGGAGAAAGTGTGCCAGCACAGCAAATGCCTCCCGGACTTTCCCTGCAATTCAGCAAGTGCTTTGCAGCTTGAAATTGGAAGGAAAGCCTCAGATTTAGCAGCCAGAGCTTCAGGAGGAGCAGCAGCGAGCACAGCATCGGTTTTGCAGCAGCTCCTTCCATGTGCATGTTTTTGGGAGTGGAAAGGCTTGCAGAGTGTTAAAGTAGCTTTTTCTCTCCGCTGGAAAGCTGCACGCTCAGTGCCAGTGTTCTGCAGCTTCTTTCTTCACGTTTCAGCAGCTAGCACGCTCTCCGTGTGCTGGAGAAGCGGCAGAGGCTTCCTTGCCGGAGAAGCGGCACCTTCGCCGGCAGAGAGCATCCTGCCGGCCGCGGTGCGCTCCGGAGCGGGGGCTTGTGCCGAAAGAGGCCGGCAACAGGCGCTTACCTTCGGACAGCTCCGGATCGCCGTCTAATGCGTCTCTTGTCGCCTACACGGCAGGGAAAAGCTTTTCCACTCTGTCTAGGAAGGAGAAAGTGTGCCAGCACAGCAAATGCCTCCCGGACTTTCCCTGCAATTCAGCAAGTGCTTTGCAGCTTGAAATTGGAAGGAAAGCCTCAGATTTAGCAGCCAGAGCTTCAGGAGGAGCAGCAGCGAGCACAGCATCGGTTTTGCAGCAGCTCCTTCCATGTGCATGTTTTTGGGAGTGGAAAGGCTTGCAGAGTGTTAAAGTAGCTTTTTCTCTCCGCTGGAAAGCTGCACGCTCAGTGCCAGTGTTCTGCAGCTTCTTTCTTCACGTTTCAGCAGCTAGCACGCTCTCCGTGTGCTGGAGAAGCGGCAGAGGCTTCCTTGCCGGAGAAGCGGCACCTTCGCCGGCAGAGAGCATCCTGCCGGCCGCGGTGCGCTCCGGAGCGGGGGCTTGTGCCGAAAGAGGCCGGCAACAGGCGCTTACCTTCGGACAGCTCCGGATCGCCGTCTAATGCGTCTCTTGTCGCCTACACGGCAGGGAAAAGCTTTTCCACTCTGTCTAGGAAGGAGAAAGTGTGCCAGCACAGCAAATGCCTCCCGGACTTTCCTTGGAATTCAGCAAGTGCTTTGCAGCTTGAAATTGGAAGGAAAGCCTCAGATTTAGCAGCCAGAGCTTCAGGAGGAGCAGCAGCGAGCACAGCATCGGTTTTGCAGCAGCTCCTTCCATGTGCATGTTTTTGGGAGTGGAAAGGCTTGCAGAGTGTTAAAGTAGCTTTTTCTCTCCGCTGGAAAGCTGCACGCTCAGTGCCAGTCTTCTGCAGCTTCTTTCTTCACGTTTCAGCAGCTAGCACGCTCTCCGTGTGCTGGAGAAGCGGCAGAGGCTTCCTTGCCGGAGAAGCGGCACCTTCGCCGGCAGAGAGCATCCTGCCGGCCGCGGTGCGCTCCGGAGCGGGGGCTTGTGCCGAAAGAGGCCGGCAACAGGCGCTTACCTTCGGACAGCTCCGGATCGCCGTCTAATGCGTCTCTTGTCGCCTACACGGCAGGGAAAAGCTTTTCCACTCTGTCTAGGAAGGAGAAAGTGTGCCAGCACAGCAAATGCCTCCCGGACTTTCCCTGCAATTCAGCAAGTGCTTTGCAGCTTGAAATTGGAAGGAAAGCCTCAGATTTAGCAGCCAGAGCTTCAGGAGGAGCAGCAGCGAGCACAGCATCGGTTTTGCAGCAGCTCCTTCCATGTGCATGTTTTTGGGAGTGGAAAGGCTTGCAGAGTGTTAAAGTAGCTTTTTCTCTCCGCTGGAAAGCTGCACGCTCAGTGCCAGTGTTCTGCAGCTTCTTTCTTCACGTTTCAGCAGCTAGCACGCTCTCCGTGTGCTGGAGAAGCGGCAGAGGCTTCCTTGCCGGAGAAGCGGCACCTTCGCCGGCAGAGAGCATCCTGCCGGCCGCGGTGCGCTCCGGAGCGGGGGCTTGTGCCGAAAGAGGCCGGCAACAGGCGCTTACCTTCGGACAGCTCCGGATCGCCGTCTAATGCGTCTCTTGTCGCCTACACGGCAGGGAAAAGCTTTTCCACTCTGTCTAGGAAGGAGAAAGTGTGCCAGCACAGCAAATGCCTCCCGGACTTTCCTTGGAATTCAGCAAGTGCTTTGCAGCTTGAAATTGGAAGGAAAGCCTCAGATTTAGCAGCCAGAGCTTCAGGAGGAGCAGCAGCGAGCACAGCATCGGTTTTGCAGCAGCTCCTTCCATGTGCATGTTTTTGGGAGTGGAAAGGCTTGCAGAGTGTTAAAGTAGCTTTTTCTCTCCGCTGGAAAGCTGCACGCTCAGTGCCAGTCTTCTGCAGCTTCTTTCTTCACGTTTCAGCAGCTAGCACGCTCTCCGTGTGCTGGAGAAGCGGCAGAGGCTTCCTTGCCGGAGAAGCGGCACCTTCGCCGGCAGAGAGCATCCTGCCGGCCGCGGTGCGCTCCGGAGCGGGGGCTTGTGCCGAAAGAGGCCGGCAACAGGCGCTTACCTTCGGACAGCTCCGGATCGCCGTCTAATGCGTCTCTTGTCGCCTACACGGCAGGGAAAAGCTTTTCCACTCTGTCTAGGAAGGAGAAAGTGTGCCAGCACAGCAAATGCCTCCCGGACTTTCCCTGGAATTCAGCAAGTGCTTTGCAGCTTGAAATTGGAAGGAAAGCCTCAGATTTAGCAGCCAGAGCTTCAGGAGGAGCAGCAGCGAGCACAGCATCGGTTTTGCAGCAGCTCCTTCCATGTGCATGTTTTTGGGAGTGGAAAGGCTTGCAGAGTGTTAAAGTAGCTTTTTCTCTCCGCTGGAAAGCTGCACGCTCAGTGCCAGTCTTCTGCAGCTTCTTTCTTCACGTTTCAGCAGCTAGCACGCTCTCCGTGTGCTGGAGAAGCGGCAGAGGCTTCCTTGCCGGAGAAGCGGCACCTTCGCCGGCAGAGAGCATCCTGCCGGCCGCGGTGCGCTCCGGAGCGGGGGCTTGTGCCGAAAGAGGCCGGCAACAGGCGCTTACCTTCGGACAGCTCCGGATCGCCGTCTAATGCGTCTCTTGTCGCCTACACGGCAGGGAAAAGCTTTTCCACTCTGTCTAGGAAGGAGAAAGTGTGCCAGCACAGCAAATGCCTCCCGGACTTTCCCTGGAATTCAGCAAGTGCTTTGCAGCTTGAAATTGGAAGGAAAGCCTCAGATTTAGCAGCCAGAGCTTCAGGAGGAGCAGCAGCGAGCACAGCATCGGTTTTGCAGCAGCTCCTTCCATGTGCATGTTTTTGGGAGTGGAAAGGCTTGCAGAGTGTTAAAGTAGCTTTTTCTCTCCGCTGGAAAGCTGCACGCTCAGTGCCAGTGTTCTGCAGCTTCTTTCTTCACGTTTCAGCAGCTAGCACGCTCTCCGTGTGCTGGAGAAGCGGCAGAGGCTTCCTTGCCGGAGAAGCGGCACCTTCGCCGGCAGAGAGCATCCTGCCGGCCGCGGTGCGCTCCGGAGCGGGGGCTTGTGCCGAAAGAGGCCGGCAACAGGCGCTTACCTTCGGACAGCTCCGGATCGCCGTCTAATGCGTCTCTTGTCGCCTACACGGCAGGGAAAAGCTTTTCCACTCTGTCTAGGAAGGAGAAAGTGTGCCAGCACAGCAAATGCCTCCCGGACTTTCCCTGGAATTCAGCAAGTGCTTTGCAGCTTGAAATTGGAAGGAAAGCCTCAGATTTAGCAGCCAGAGCTTCAGGAGGAGCAGCAGCGAGCACAGCATCGGTTTTGCAGCAGCTCCTTCCATGTGCATGTTTTTGGGAGTGGAAAGGCTTGCAGAGTGTTAAAGTAGCTTTTTCTCTCCGCTGGAAAGCTGCACGCTCAGTGCCAGTCTTCTGCAGCTTCTTTCTTCACGTTTCAGCAGCTAGCACGCTCTCCGTGTGCTGGAGAAGCGGCAGAGGCTTCCTTGCCGGAGAAGCGGCACCTTCGCCGGCAGAGAGCATCCTGCCGGCCGCGGTGCGCTCCGGAGCGGGGGCTTGTGCCGAAAGAGGCCGGCAACAGGCGCTTACCTTCGGACAGCTCCGGATCGCCGTCTAATGCGTCTCTTGTCGCCTACACGGCAGGGAAAAGCTTTTCCACTCTGTCTAGGAAGGAGAAAGTGTGCCAGCACAGCAAATGCCTCCCGGACTTTCCCTGGAATTCAGCAAGTGCTTTGCAGCTTGAAATTGGAAGGAAAGCCTCAGATTTAGCAGCCAGAGCTTCAGGAGGAGCAGCAGCGAGCACAGCATCGGTTTTGCAGCAGCTCCTTCCATGTGCATGTTTTTGGGAGTGGAAAGGCTTGCAGAGTGTTAAAGTAGCTTTTTCTCTCCGCTGGAAAGCTGCACGCTCAGTGCCAGTCTTCTGCAGCTTCTTTCTTCACGTTTCAGCAGCTAGCACGCTCTCCGTGTGCTGGAGAAGCGGCAGAGGCTTCCTTGCCGGAGAAGCGGCACCTTCGCCGGCAGAGAGCATCCTGCCGGCCGCGGTGCGCTCCGGAGCGGGGGCTTGTGCCGAAAGAGGCCGGCAACAGGCGCTTACCTTCGGACAGCTCCGGATCGCCGTCTAATGCGTCTCTTGTCGCCTACACGGCAGGGAAAAGCTTTTCCACTCTGTCTAGGAAGGAGAAAGTGTGCCAGCACAGCAAATGCCTCCCGGACTTTCCCTGGAATTCAGCAAGTGCTTTGCAGCTTGAAATTGGAAGGAAAGCCTCAGATTTAGCAGCCAGAGCTTCAGGAGGAGCAGCAGCGAGCACAGCATCGGTTTTGCAGCAGCTCCTTCCATGTGCATGTTTTTGGGAGTGGAAAGGCTTGCAGAGTGTTAAAGTAGCTTTTTCTCTCCGCTGGAAAGCTGCACGCTCAGTGCCAGTCTTCTGCAGCTTCTTTCTTCACGTTTCAGCAGCTAGCACGCTCTCCGTGTGCTGGAGAAGCGGCAGAGGCTTCCTTGCCGGAGAAGCGGCACCTTCGCCGGCAGAGAGCATCCTGCCGGCCGCGGTGCGCTCCGGAGCGGGGGCTTGTGCCGAAAGAGGCCGGCAACAGGCGCTTACCTTCGGACAGCTCCGGATCGCCGTCTAATGCGTCTCTTGTCGCCTACACGGCAGGGAAAAGCTTTTCCACTCTGTCTAGGAAGGAGAAAGTGTGCCAGCACAGCAAATGCCTCCCGGACTTTCCCTGGAATTCAGCAAGTGCTTTGCAGCTTGAAATTGGAAGGAAAGCCTCAGATTTAGCAGCCAGAGCTTCAGGAGGAGCAGCAGCGAGCACAGCATCGGTTTTGCAGCAGCTCCTTCCATGTGCATGTTTTTGGGAGTGGAAAGGCTTGCAGAGTGTTGAAGTAGCTTTTTCTCTCCGCTGGAAAGCTGCACGCTCAGTGCCAGTCTTCTGCAGCTTCTTTCTTCACGTTTCAGCAGCTAGCAAGCTCTCCGTGTGCTGGAGAAGCGGCAGAGGCTTCCTTGCCGGAGAAGCGGCACCTTCGCCGGCAGAGAGCATCCTGCCGGCCGCGGTGCGCTCCGGAGCGGGGGCTTGTGCCGAAAGAGGCCGGCAACAGGCGCTTACCTTCGGACAGCTCCGGATCGCCGTCTAATGCGTCTCTTGTCGCCTACACGGCAGGGAAAAGCTTTTCCACTCTGTCTAGGAAGGAGAAAGTGTGCCAGCACAGCAAATGCCTCCCGGACTTTCCCTGCAATTCAGCAAGTGCTTTGCAGCTTGAAATTGGAAGGAAAGCCTCAGATTTAGCAGCCAGAGCTTCAGGAGGAGCAGCAGCGAGCACAGCATCGGTTTTGCAGCAGCTCCTTCCATGTGCATGTTTTTGGGAGTGGAAAGGCTTGCAGAGTGTTAAAGTAGCTTTTTCTCTCCGCTGGAAAGCTGCACGCTCAGTGCCAGTGTTCTGCAGCTTCTTTCTTCACGTTTCAGCAGCTAGCACGCTCTCCGTGTGCTGGAGAAGCGGCAGAGGCTTCCTTGCCGGAGAAGCGGCACCTTCGCCGGCAGAGAGCATCCTGCCGGCCGCGGTGCGCTCCGGAGCGGGGGCTTGTGCCGAAAGAGGCCGGCAACAGGCGCTTACCTTCGGACAGCTCCGGATCGCCGTCTAATGCGTCTCTTGTCGCCTACACGGCAGGGAAAAGCTTTTCCACTCTGTCTAGGAAGGAGAAAGTGTGCCAGCACAGCAAATGCCTCCCGGACTTTCCTTGGAATTCAGCAAGTGCTTTGCAGCTTGAAATTGGAAGGAAAGCCTCAGATTTAGCAGCCAGAGCTTCAGGAGGAGCAGCAGCGAGCACAGCATCGGTTTTGCAGCAGCTCCTTCCATGTGCATGTTTTTGGGAGTGGAAAGGCTTGCAGAGTGTTAAAGTAGCTTTTTCTCTCCGCTGGAAAGCTGCACGCTCAGTGCCAGTCTTCTGCAGCTTCTTTCTTCACGTTTCAGCAGCTAGCACGCTCTCCGTGTGCTGGAGAAGCGGCAGAGGCTTCCTTGCCGGAGAAGCGGCACCTTCGCCGGCAGAGAGCATCCTGCCGGCCGCGGTGCGCTCCGGAGCGGGGGCTTGTGCCGAAAGAGGCCGGCAACAGGCGCTTACCTTCGGACAGCTCCGGATCGCCGTCTAATGCGTCTCTTGTCGCCTACACGGCAGGGAAAAGCTTTTCCACTCTGTCTAGGAAGGAGAAAGTGTGCCAGCACAGCAAATGCCTCCCGGACTTTCCCTGCAATTCAGCAAGTGCTTTGCAGCTTGAAATTGGAAGGAAAGCCTCAGATTTAGCAGCCAGAGCTTCAGGAGGAGCAGCAGCGAGCACAGCATCGGTTTTGCAGCAGCTCCTTCCATGTGCATGTTTTTGGGAGTGGAAAGGCTTGCAGAGTGTTAAAGTAGCTTTTTCTCTCCGCTGGAAAGCTGCACGCTCAGTGCCAGTCTTCTGCAGCTTCTTTCTTCACGTTTCAGCAGCTAGCACGCTCTCCGTGTGCTGGAGAAGCGGCAGAGGCTTCCTTGCCGGAGAAGCGGCACCTTCGCCGGCAGAGAGCATCCTGCCGGCCGCGGTGCGCTCCGGAGCGGGGGCTTGTGCCGAAAGAGGCCGGCAACAGGCGCTTACCTTCGGACAGCTCCGGATCGCCGTCTAATGCGTCTCTTGTCGCCTACACGGCAGGGAAAAGCTTTTCCACTCTGTCTAGGAAGGAGAAAGTGTGCCAGCACAGCAAATGCCTCCCGGACTTTCCCTGGAATTCAGCAAGTGCTTTGCAGCTTGAAATTGGAAGGAAAGCCTCAGATTTAGCAGCCAGAGCTTCAGGAGGAGCAGCAGCGAGCACAGCATCGGTTTTGCAGCAGCTCCTTCCATGTGCATGTTTTTGGGAGTGGAAAGGCTTGCAGAGTGTTAAAGTAGCTTTTTCTCTCCGCTGGAAAGCTGCACGCTCAGTGCCAGTCTTCTGCAGCTTCTTTCTTCACGTTTCAGCAGCTAGCACGCTCTCCGTGTGCTGGAGAAGCGGCAGAGGCTTCCTTGCCGGAGAAGCGGCACCTTCGCCGGCAGAGAGCATCCTGCCGGCCGCGGTGCGCTCCGGAGCGGGGGCTTGTGCCGAAAGAGGCCGGCAACAGGCGCTTACCTTCGGACAGCTCCGGATCGCCGTCTAATGCGTCTCTTGTCGCCTACACGGCAGGGAAAAGCTTTTCCACTCTGTCTAGGAAGGAGAAAGTGTGCCAGCACAGCAAATGCCTCCCGGACTTTCCCTGCAATTCAGCAAGTGCTTTGCAGCTTGAAATTGGAAGGAAAGCCTCAGATTTAGCAGCCAGAGCTTCAGGAGGAGCAGCAGCGAGCACAGCATCGGTTTTGCAGCAGCTCCTTCCATGTGCATGTTTTTGGGAGTGGAAAGGCTTGCAGAGTGTTAAAGTAGCTTTTTCTCTCCGCTGGAAAGCTGCACGCTCAGTGCCAGTCTTCTGCAGCTTCTTTCTTCACGTTTCAGCAGCTAGCACGCTCTCCGTGTGCTGGAGAAGCGGCAGAGGCTTCCTTGCCGGAGAAGCGGCACCTTCGCCGGCAGAGAGCATCCTGCCGGCCGCGGTGCGCTCCGGAGCGGGGGCTTGTGCCGAAAGAGGCCGGCAACAGGCGCTTACCTTCGGACAGCTCCGGATCGCCGTCTAATGCGTCTCTTGTCGCCTACACGGCAGGGAAAAGCTTTTCCACTCTGTCTAGGAAGGAGAAAGTGTGCCAGCACAGCAAATGCCTCCCGGACTTTCCCTGCAATTCAGCAAGTGCTTTGCAGCTTGAAATTGGAAGGAAAGCCTCAGATTTAGCAGCCAGAGCTTCAGGAGGAGCAGCAGCGAGCACAGCATCGGTTTTGCAGCAGCTCCTTCCATGTGCATGTTTTTGGGAGTGGAAAGGCTTGCAGAGTGTTAAAGTAGCTTTTTCTCTCCGCTGGAAAGCTGCACGCTCAGTGCCAGTCTTCTGCAGCTTCTTTCTTCACGTTTCAGCAGCTAGCACGCTCTCCGTGTGCTGGAGAAGCGGCAGAGGCTTCCTTGCCGGAGAAGCGGCACCTTCGCCGGCAGAGAGCATCCTGCCGGCCGCGGTGCGCTCCGGAGCGGGGGCTTGTGCCGAAAGAGGCCGGCAACAGGCGCTTACCTTCGGACAGCTCCGGATCGCCGTCTAATGCGTCTCTTGTCGCCTACACGGCAGGGAAAAGCTTTTCCACTCTGTCTAGGAAGGAGAAAGTGTGCCAGCACAGCAAATGCCTCCCGGACTTTCCTTGGAATTCAGCAAGTGCTTTGCAGCTTGAAATTGGAAGGAAAGCCTCAGATTTAGCAGCCAGAGCTTCAGGAGGAGCAGCAGCGAGCACAGCATCGGTTTTGCAGCAGCTCCTTCCATGTGCATGTTTTTGGGAGTGGAAAGGCTTGCAGAGTGTTAAAGTAGCTTTTTCTCTCCGCTGGAAAGCTGCACGCTCAGTGCCAGTCTTCTGCAGCTTCTTTCTTCACGTTTCAGCAGCTAGCACGCTCTCCGTGTGCTGGAGAAGCGGCAGAGGCTTCCTTGCCGGAGAAGCGGCACCTTCGCCGGCAGAGAGCATCCTGCCGGCCGCGGTGCGCTCCGGAGCGGGGGCTTGTGCCGAAAGAGGCCGGCAACAGGCGCTTACCTTCGGACAGCTCCGGATCGCCGTCTAATGCGTCTCTTGTCGCCTACACGGCAGGGAAAAGCTTTTCCACTCTGTCTAGGAAGGAGAAAGTGTGCCAGCACAGCAAATGCCTCCCGGACTTTCCCTGGAATTCAGCAAGTGCTTTGCAGCTTGAAATTGGAAGGAAAGCCTCAGATTTAGCAGCCAGAGCTTCAGGAGGAGCAGCAGCGAGCACAGCATCGGTTTTGCAGCAGCTCCTTCCATGTGCATGTTTTTGGGAGTGGAAAGGCTTGCAGAGTGTTAAAGTAGCTTTTTCTCTCCGCTGGAAAGCTGCACGCTCAGTGCCAGTCTTCTGCAGCTTCTTTCTTCACGTTTCAGCAGCTAGCACGCTCTCCGTGTGCTGGAGAAGCGGCAGAGGCTTCCTTGCCGGAGAAGCGGCACCTTCGCCGGCAGAGAGCATCCTGCCGGCCGCGGTGCGCTCCGGAGCGGGGGCTTGTGCCGAAAGAGGCCGGCAACAGGCGCTTACCTTCGGACAGCTCCGGATCGCCGTCTAATGCGTCTCTTGTCGCCTACACGGCAGGGAAAAGCTTTTCCACTCTGTCTAGGAAGGAGAAAGTGTGCCAGCACAGCAAATGCCTCCCGGACTTTCCCTGCAATTCAGCAAGTGCTTTGCAGCTTGAAATTGGAAGGAAAGCCTCAGATTTAGCAGCCAGAGCTTCAGGAGGAGCAGCAGCGAGCACAGCATCGGTTTTGCAGCAGCTCCTTCCATGTGCATGTTTTTGGGAGTGGAAAGGCTTGCAGAGTGTTAAAGTAGCTTTTTCTCTCCGCTGGAAAGCTGCACGCTCAGTGCCAGTCTTCTGCAGCTTCTTTCTTCACGTTTCAGCAGCTAGCACGCTCTCCGTGTGCTGGAGAAGCGGCAGAGGCTTCCTTGCCGGAGAAGCGGCACCTTCGCCGGCAGAGAGCCTCCGGCCGGCCGCGGTGCGCTCCGGAGCGGGGGCTTGTGCCGAAAGAGGCCGGCAACAGGCGCTTACCTTCGGACAGCTCCGGATCGCCGTCTAATGCGTCTCTTGTCGCCTACACGGCAGGGAAAAGCTTTTCCACTCTGTCTAGGAAGGAGAAAGTGTGCCAGCACAGCAAATGCCTCCCGGACTTTCCTTGGAATTCAGCAAGTGCTTTGCAGCTTGAAATTGGAAGGAAAGCCTCAGATTTAGCAGCCAGAGCTTCAGGAGGAGCAGCAGCGAGCACAGCATCGGTTTTGCAGCAGCTCCTTCCATGTGCATGTTTTTGGGAGTGGAAAGGCTTGCAGAGTGTTAAAGTAGCTTTTTCTCTCCGCTGGAAAGCTGCACGCTCAGTGCCAGTCTTCTGCAGCTTCTTTCTTCACGTTTCAGCAGCTAGCACGCTCTCCGTGTGCTGGAGAAGCGGCAGAGGCTTCCTTGCCGGAGAAGCGGCACCTTCGCCGGCAGAGAGCATCCTGCCGGCCGCGGTGCGCTCCGGAGCGGGGGCTTGTGCCGAAAGAGGCCGGCAACAGGCGCTTACCTTCGGACAGCTCCGGATCGCCGTCTAATGCGTCTCTTGTCGCCTACACGGCAGGGAAAAGCTTTTCCACTCTGTCTAGGAAGGAGAAAGTGTGCCAGCACAGCAAATGCCTCCCGGACTTTCCCTGCAATTCAGCAAGTGCTTTGCAGCTTGAAATTGGAAGGAAAGCCTCAGATTTAGCAGCCAGAGCTTCAGGAGGAGCAGCAGCGAGCACAGCATCGGTTTTGCAGCAGCTCCTTCCATGTGCATGTTTTTGGGAGTGGAAAGGCTTGCAGAGTGTTAAAGTAGCTTTTTCTCTCCGCTGGAAAGCTGCACGCTCAGTGCCAGTCTTCTGCAGCTTCTTTCTTCACGTTTCAGCAGCTAGCACGCTCTCCGTGTGCTGGAGAAGCGGCAGAGGCTTCCTTGCCGGAGAAGCGGCACCTTCGCCGGCAGAGAGCATCCTGCCGGCCGCGGTGCGCTCCGGAGCGGGGGCTTGTGCCGAAAGAGGCCGGCAACAGGCGCTTACCTTCGGACAGCTCCGGATCGCCGTCTAATGCGTCTCTTGTCGCCTACACGGCAGGGAAAAGCTTTTCCACTCTGTCTAGGAAGGAGAAAGTGTGCCAGCACAGCAAATGCCTCCCGGACTTTCCCTGCAATTCAGCAAGTGCTTTGCAGCTTGAAATTGGAAGGAAAGCCTCAGATTTAGCAGCCAGAGCTTCAGGAGGAGCAGCAGCGAGCACAGCATCGGTTTTGCAGCAGCTCCTTCCATGTGCATGTTTTTGGGAGTGGAAAGGCTTGCAGAGTGTTAAAGTAGCTTTTTCTCTCCGCTGGAAAGCTGCACGCTCAGTGCCAGTCTTCTGCAGCTTCTTTCTTCACGTTTCAGCAGCTAGCACGCTCTCCGTGTGCTGGAGAAGCGGCAGAGGCTTCCTTGCCGGAGAAGCGGCACCTTCGCCGGCAGAGAGCATCCTGCCGGCCGCGGTGCGCTCCGGAGCGGGGGCTTGTGCCGAAAGAGGCCGGCAACAGGCGCTTACCTTCGGACAGCTCCGGATCGCCGTCTAATGCGTCTCTTGTCGCCTACACGGCAGGGAAAAGCTTTTCCACTCTGTCTAGGAAGGAGAAAGTGTGCCAGCACAGCAAATGCCTCCCGGACTTTCCCTGCAATTCAGCAAGTGCTTTGCAGCTTGAAATTGGAAGGAAAGCCTCAGATTTAGCAGCCAGAGCTTCAGGAGGAGCAGCAGCGAGCACAGCATCGGTTTTGCAGCAGCTCCTTCCATGTGCATGTTTTTGGGAGTGGAAAGGCTTGCAGAGTGTTAAAGTAGCTTTTTCTCTCCGCTGGAAAGCTGCACGCTCAGTGCCAGTCTTCTGCAGCTTCTTTCTTCACGTTTCAGCAGCTAGCACGCTCTCCGTGTGCTGGAGAAGCGGCAGAGGCTTCCTTGCCGGAGAAGGGGCACCTTCGCCGGCAGAGAGCATCCTGCCGGCCGCGGTGCGCTCCGGAGCGGGGGCTTGTGCCGAAAGAGGCCGGCAACAGGCGCTTACCTTCGGACAGCTCCGGATCGCCGTCTAATGCGTCTCTTGTCGCCTACACGGCAGGGAAAAGCTTTTCCACTCTGTCTAGGAAGGAGAAAGTGTGCCAGCACAGCAAATGCCTCCCGGACTTTCCCTGGAATTCAGCAAGTGCTTTGCAGCTTGAAATTGGAAGGAAAGCCTCAGATTTAGCAGCCAGAGCTTCAGGAGGAGCAGCAGCGAGCACAGCATCGGTTTTGCAGCAGCTCCTTCCATGTGCATGTTTTTGGGAGTAGAAAGGCTTGCAGAGTGTTGAAGTAGCTTTTTCTCTCCGCTGGAAAGCTGCACGCTCAGTGCCAGTCTTCTGCAGCTTCTTTCTTCACGTTTCAGCAGCTAGCAAGCTCTCCGTGTGCTGGAGAAGCGGCAGAGGCTTCCTTGCCGGAGAAGCGGCACCTTCGCCGGCAGAGAGCATCCTGCCGGCCGCGGTGCGCTCCGGAGCGGGGGCTTGTGCCGAAAGAGGCCGGCAACAGGCGCTTACCTTCGGACAGCTCCGGATCGCCGTCTAATGCGTCTCTTGTCGCCTACACGGCAGGGAAAAGCTTTTCCACTCTGTCTAGGAAGGAGAAAGTGTGCCAGCACAGCAAATGCCTCCCGGACTTTCCCTGCAATTCAGCAAGTGCTTTGCAGCTTGAAATTGGAAGGAAAGCCTCAGATTTAGCAGCCAGAGCTTCAGGAGGAGCAGCAGCGAGCACAGCATCGGTTTTGCAGCAGCTCCTTCCATGTGCATGTTTTTGGGAGTGGAAAGGTTTGCAGAGTGTTAAAGTAGCTTTTTCTCTCCGCTGGAAAGCTGCACGCTCAGTGCCAGTCTTCTGCAGCTTCTTTCTTCACGTTTCAGCAGCTAGCACGCTCTCCGTGTGCTGGAGAAGCGGCAGAGGCTTCCTTGCCGGAGAAGCGGCACCTTCGCCGGCAGAGAGCATCCTGCCGGCCGCGGTGCGCTCCGGAGCGGGGGCTTGTGCCGAAAGAGGCCGGCAACAGGCGCTTACCTTCGGACAGCTCCGGATCGCCGTCTAATGCGTCTCTTGTCGCCTACACGGCAGGGAAAAGCTTTTCCACTCTGTCTAGGAAGGAGAAAGTGTGCCAGCACAGCAAATGCCTCCCGGACTTTCCCTGCAATTCAGCAAGTGCTTTGCAGCTTGAAATTGGAAGGAAAGCCTCAGATTTAGCAGCCAGAGCTTCAGGAGGAGCAGCAGCGAGCACAGCATCGGTTTTGCAGCAGCTCCTTCCATGTGCATGTTTTTGGGAGTAGAAAGGCTTGCAGAGTGTTAAAGTAGCTTTTTCTCTCCGCTGGAAAGCTGCACGCTCAGTGCCAGTCTTCTGCAGCTTCTTTCTTCACGTTTCAGCAGCTAGCACGCTCTCCGTGTGCTGGAGAAGCGGCAGAGGCTTCCTTGCCGGAGAAGCGGCACCTTCGCCGGCAGAGAGCATCCTGCCGGCCGCGGTGCGCTCCGGAGCGGGGGCTTGTGCCGAAAGAGGCCGGCAACAGGCGCTTACCTTCGGACAGCTCCGGATCGCCGTCTAATGCGTCTCTTGTCGCCTACACGGCAGGGAAAAGCTTTTCCACTCTGTCTAGGAAGGAGAAAGTGTGCCAGCACAGCAAATGCCTCCCGGACTTTCCCTGGAATTCAGCAAGTGCTTTGCAGCTTGAAATTGGAAGGAAAGCCTCAGATTTAGCAGCCAGAGCTTCAGGAGGAGCAGCAGCGAGCACAGCATCGGTTTTGCAGCAGCTCCTTCCATGTGCATGTTTTTGGGAGTGGAAAGGCTTGCAGAGTGTTAAAGTAGCTTTTTCTCTCCGCTGGAAAGCTGCACGCTCAGTGCCAGTCTTCTGCAGCTTCTTTCTTCACGTTTCAGCAGCTAGCACGCTCTCCGTGTGCTGGAGAAGCGGCAGAGGCTTCCTTGCCGGAGAAGCGGCACCTTCGCCGGCAGAGAGCATCCTGCCGGCCGCGGTGCGCTCCGGAGCGGGGGCTTGTGCCGAAAGAGGCCGGCAACAGGCGCTTACCTTCGGACAGCTCCGGATCGCCGTCTAATGCGTCTCTTGTCGCCTACACGGCAGGGAAAAGCTTTTCCACTCTGTCTAGGAAGGAGAAAGTGTGCCAGCACAGCAAATGCCTCCCGGACTTTCCCTGGAATTCAGCAAGTGCTTTGCAGCTTGAAATTGGAAGGAAAGCCTCAGATTTAGCAGCCAGAGCTTCAGGAGGAGCAGCAGCGAGCACAGCATCGGTTTTGCAGCAGCTCCTTCCATGTGCATGTTTTTGGGAGTGGAAAGGCTTGCAGAGTGTTAAAGTAGCTTTTTCTCTCCGCTGGAAAGCTGCACGCTCAGTGCCAGTCTTCTGCAGCTTCTTTCTTCACGTTTCAGCAGCTAGCACGCTCTCCGTGTGCTGGAGAAGCGGCAGAGGCTTCCTTGCCGGAGAAGCGGCACCTTCGCCGGCAGAGAGCATCCTGCCGGCCGCGGTGCGCTCCGGAGCGGGGGCTTGTGCCGAAAGAGGCCGGCAACAGGCGCTTACCTTCGGACAGCTCCGGATCGCCGTCTAATGCGTCTCTTGTCGCCTACACGGCAGGGAAAAGCTTTTCCACTCTGTCTAGGAAGGAGAAAGTGTGCCAGCACAGCAAATGCCTCCCGGACTTTCCCTGGAATTCAGCAAGTGCTTTGCAGCTTGAAATTGGAAGGAAAGCCTCAGATTTAGCAGCCAGAGCTTCAGGAGGAGCAGCAGCGAGCACAGCATCGGTTTTGCAGCAGCTCCTTCCATGTGCATGTTTTTGGGAGTGGAAAGGCTTGCAGAGTGTTAAAGTAGCTTTTTCTCTCCGCTGGAAAGCTGCACGCTCAGTGCCAGTCTTCTGCAGCTTCTTTCTTCACGTTTCAGCAGCTAGCACGCTCTCCGTGTGCTGGAGAAGCGGCAGAGGCTTCCTTGCCGGAGAAGCGGCACCTTCGCCGGCAGAGAGCATCCTGCCGGCCGCGGTGCGCTCCGGAGCGGGGGCTTGTGCCGAAAGAGGCCGGCAACAGGCGCTTACCTTCGGACAGCTCCGGATCGCCGTCTAATGCGTCTCTTGTCGCCTACACGGCAGGGAAAAGCTTTTCCACTCTGTCTAGGAAGGAGAAAGTGTGCCAGCACAGCAAATGCCTCCCGGACTTTCCCTGGAATTCAGCAAGTGCTTTGCAGCTTGAAATTGGAAGGAAAGCCTCAGATTTAGCAGCCAGAGCTTCAGGAGGAGCAGCAGCGAGCACAGCATCGGTTTTGCAGCAGCTCCTTCCATGTGCATGTTTTTGGGAGTGGAAAGGCTTGCAGAGTGTTAAAGTAGCTTTTTCTCTCCGCTGGAAAGCTGCACGCTCAGTGCCAGTCTTCTGCAGCTTCTTTCTTCACGTTTCAGCAGCTAGCACGCTCTCCGTGTGCTGGAGAAGCGGCAGAGGCTTCCTTGCCGGAGAAGCGGCACCTTCGCCGGCAGAGAGCATCCTGCCGGCCGCGGTGCGCTCCGGAGCGGGGGCTTGTGCCGAAAGAGGCCGGCAACAGGCGCTTACCTTCGGACAGCTCCGGATCGCCGTCTAATGCGTCTCTTGTCGCCTACACGGCAGGGAAAAGCTTTTCCACTCTGTCTAGGAAGGAGAAAGTGTGCCAGCACAGCAAATGCCTCCCGGACTTTCCCTGGAATTCAGCAAGTGCTTTGCAGCTTGAAATTGGAAGGAAAGCCTCAGATTTAGCAGCCAGAGCTTCAGGAGGAGCAGCAGCGAGCACAGCATCGGTTTTGCAGCAGCTCCTTCCATGTGCATGTTTTTGGGAGTGGAAAGGCTTGCAGAGTGTTAAAGTAGCTTTTTCTCTCCGCTGGAAAGCTGCACGCTCAGTGCCAGTCTTCTGCAGCTTCTCTCTTCACGTTTCAGCAGCTAGCACGCTCTCCGTGTGCTGGAGAAGCGGCAGAGGCTTCCTTGCCGGAGAAGCGGCACCTTCGCCGGCAGAGAGCATCCTGCCGGCCGCGGTGCGCTCCGGAGCGGGGGCTTGTGCCGAAAGAGGCCGGCAACAGGCGCTTACCTTCGGACAGCTCCGGATCGCCGTCTAATGCGTCTCTTGTCGCCTACACGGCAGGGAAAAGCTTTTCCACTCTGTCTAGGAAGGAGAAAGTGTGCCAGCACAGCAAATGCCTCCCGGACTTTCCCTGGAATTCAGCAAGTGCTTTGCAGCTTGAAATTGGAAGGAAAGCCTCAGATTTAGCAGCCAGAGCTTCAGGAGGAGCAGCAGCGAGCACAGCATCGGTTTTGCAGCAGCTCCTTCCATGTGCATGTTTTTGGGAGTGGAAAGGCTTGCAGAGTGTTGAAGTAGCTTTTTCTCTCCGCTGGAAAGCTGCACGCTCAGTGCCAGTCTTCTGCAGCTTCTTTCTTCACGTTTCAGCAGCTAGCAAGCTCTCCGTGTGCTGGAGAAGCGGCAGAGGCTTCCTTGCCGGAGAAGCGGCACCTTCGCCGGCAGAGAGCATCCTGCCGGCCGCGGTGCGCTCCGGAGCGGGGGCTTGTGCCGAAAGAGGCCGGCAACAGGCGCTTACCTTCGGACAGCTCCGGATCGCCGTCTAATGCGTCTCTTGTCGCCTACACGGCAGGGAAAAGCTTTTCCACTCTGTCTAGGAAGGAGAAAGTGTGCCAGCACAGCAAATGCCTCCCGGACTTTCCCTGGAATTCAGCAAGTGCTTTGCAGCTTGAAATTGGAAGGAAAGCCTCAGATTTAGCAGCCAGAGCTTCAGGAGGAGCAGCAGCGAGCACAGCATCGGTTTTGCAGCAGCTCCTTCCATGTGCATGTTTTTGGGAGTGGAAAGGCTTGCAGAGTGTTAAAGTAGCTTTTTCTCTCCGCTGGAAAGCTGCACGCTCAGTGCCAGTGTTCTGCAGCTTCTTTCTTCACGTTTCAGCAGCTAGCACGCTCTCCGTGTGCTGGAGAAGCGGCAGAGGCTTCCTTGCCGGAGAAGCGGCACCTTCGCCGGCAGAGAGCATCCTGCCGGCCGCGGTGCGCTCCGGAGCGGGGGCTTGTGCCGAAAGAGGCCGGCAACAGGCGCTTACCTTCGGACAGCTCCGGATCGCCGTCTAATGCGTCTCTTGTCGCCTACACGGCAGGGAAAAGCTTTTCCACTCTGTCTAGGAAGGAGAAAGTGTGCCAGCACAGCAAATGCCTCCCGGACTTTCCCTGCAATTCAGCAAGTGCTTTGCAGCTTGAAATTGGAAGGAAAGCCTCAGATTTAGCAGCCAGAGCTTCAGGAGGAGCAGCAGCGAGCACAGCATCGGTTTTGCAGCAGCTCCTTCCATGTGCATGTTTTTGGGAGTGGAAAGGCTTGCAGAGTGTTAAAGTAGCTTTTTCTCTCCGCTGGAAAGCTGCACGCTCAGTGCCAGTCTTCTGCAGCTTCTTTCTTCACGTTTCAGCAGCTAGCACGCTCTCCATGTGCTGGAGAAGCGGCAGAGGCTTCCTTGCCGGAGAAGCGGCACCTTCGCCGGCAGAGAGCATCCTGCCGGCCGCGGTGCGCTCCGGAGCGGGGGCTTGTGCCGAAAGAGGCCGGCAACAGGCGCTTACCTTCGGACAGCTCCGGATCGCCGTCTAATGCGTCTCTTGTCGCCTACACGGCAGGGAAAAGCTTTTCCACTCTGTCTAGGAAGGAGAAAGTGTGCCAGCACAGCAAATGCCTCCCGGACTTTCCCTGGAATTCAGCAAGTGCTTTGCAGCTTGAAATTGGAAGGAAAGCCTCAGATTTAGCAGCCAGAGCTTCAGGAGGAGCAGCAGCGAGCACAGCATCGGTTTTGCAGCAGCTCCTTCCATGTGCATGTTTTTGGGAGTAGAAAGGCTTGCAGAGTGTTAAAGTAGCTTTTTCTCTCCGCTGGAAAGCTGCACGCTCAGTGCCAGTCTTCTGCAGCTTCTTTCGTGACGTTTCAGCAGCTAGCACGCTCTCCGTGTGCTGGAGAAGCGGCAGAGGCTTCCTTGCCGGAGAAGCGGCACCTTCGCCGGCAGAGAGCATCCTGCCGGCCGCGGTGCGCTCCGGAGCGGGGGCTTGTGCCGAAAGAGGCCGGCAACAGGCGCTTACCTTCGGACAGCTCCGGATCGCCGTCTAATGCGTCTCTTGTCGCCTACACGGCAGGGAAAAGCTTTTCCACTCTGTCTAGGAAGGAGAAAGTGTGCCAGCACAGCAAATGCCTCCCGGACTTTCCCTGCAATTCAGCAAGTGCTTTGCAGCTTGAAATTGGAAGGAAAGCCTCAGATTTAGCAGCCAGAGCTTCAGGAGGAGCAGCAGCGAGCACAGCATCGGTTTTGCAGCAGCTCCTTCCATGTGCATGTTTTTGGGAGTGGAAAGGCTTGCAGAGTGTTAAAGTAGCTTTTTCTCTCCGCTGGAAAGCTGCACGCTCAGTGCCAGTGTTCTGCAGCTTCTTTCTTCACGTTTCAGCAGCTAGCACGCTCTCCGTGTGCTGGAGAAGCGGCAGAGGCTTCCTTGCCGGAGAAGCGGCACCTTCGCCGGCAGAGAGCATCCTGCCGGCCGCGGTGCGCTCCGGAGCGGGGGCTTGTGCCGAAAGAGGCCGGCAACAGGCGCTTACCTTCGGACAGCTCCGGATCGCCGTCTAATGCGTCTCTTGTCGCCTACACGGCAGGGAAAAGCTTTTCCACTCTGTCTAGGAAGGAGAAAGTGTGCCAGCACAGCAAATGCCTCCCGGACTTTCCCTGCAATTCAGCAAGTGCTTTGCAGCTTGAAATTGGAAGGAAAGCCTCAGATTTAGCAGCCAGAGCTTCAGGAGGAGCAGCAGCGAGCACAGCATCGGTTTTGCAGCAGCTCCTTCCATGTGCATGTTTTTGGGAGTGGAAAGGCTTGCAGAGTGTTAAAGTAGCTTTTTCTCTCCGCTGGAAAGCTGCACGCTCAGTGCCAGTCTTCTGCAGCTTCTTTCTTCACGTTTCAGCAGCTAGCACGCTCTCCATGTGCTGGAGAAGCGGCAGAGGCTTCCTTGCCGGAGAAGCGGCACCTTCGCCGGCAGAGAGCATCCTGCCGGCCGCGGTGCGCTCCGGAGCGGGGGCTTGTGCCGAAAGAGGCCGGCAACAGGCGCTTACCTTCGGACAGCTCCGGATCGCCGTCTAATGCGTCTCTTGTCGCCTACACGGCAGGGAAAAGCTTTTCCACTCTGTCTAGGAAGGAGAAAGTGTGCCAGCACAGCAAATGCCTCCCGGACTTTCCCTGGAATTCAGCAAGTGCTTTGCAGCTTGAAATTGGAAGGAAAGCCTCAGATTTAGCAGCCAGAGCTTCAGGAGGAGCAGCAGCGAGCACAGCATCGGTTTTGCAGCAGCTCCTTCCATGTGCATGTTTTTGGGAGTGGAAAGGCTTGCAGAGTGTTAAAGTAGCTTTTTCTCTCCGCTGGAAAGCTGCACGCTCAGTGCCAGTCTTCTGCAGCTTCTTTCGTGACGTTTCAGCAGCTAGCACGCTCTCCGTGTGCTGGAGAAGCGGCAGAGGCTTCCTTGCCGGAGAAGCGGCACCTTCGCCGGCAGAGAGCATCCTGCCGGCCGCGGTGCGCTCCGGAGCGGGGGCTTGTGCCGAAAGAGGCCGGCAACAGGCGCTTACCTTCGGACAGCTCCGGATCGCCGTCTAATGCGTCTCTTGTCGCCTACACGGCAGGGAAAAGCTTTTCCACTCTGTCTAGGAAGGAGAAAGTGTGCCAGCACAGCAAATGCCTCCCGGACTTTCCCTGCAATTCAGCAAGTGCTTTGCAGCTTGAAATTGGAAGGAAAGCCTCAGATTTAGCAGCCAGAGCTTCAGGAGGAGCAGCAGCGAGCACAGCATCGGTTTTGCAGCAGCTCCTTCCATGTGCATGTTTTTGGGAGTGGAAAGGCTTGCAGAGTGTTAAAGTAGCTTTTTCTCTCCGCTGGAAAGCTGCACGCTCAGTGCCAGTGTTCTGCAGCTTCTTTCTTCACGTTTCAGCAGCTAGCACGCTCTCCGTGTGCTGGAGAAGCGGCAGAGGCTTCCTTGCCGGAGAAGCGGCACCTTCGCCGGCAGAGAGCATCCTGCCGGCCGCGGTGCGCTCCGGAGCGGGGGCTTGTGCCGAAAGAGGCCGGCAACAGGCGCTTACCTTCGGACAGCTCCGGATCGCCGTCTAATGCGTCTCTTGTCGCCTACACGGCAGGGAAAAGCTTTTCCACTCTGTCTAGGAAGGAGAAAGTGTGCCAGCACAGCAAATGCCTCCCGGACTTTCCCTGGAATTCAGCAAGTGCTTTGCAGCTTGAAATTGGAAGGAAAGCCTCAGATTTAGCAGCCAGAGCTTCAGGAGGAGCAGCAGCGAGCACAGCATCGGTTTTGCAGCAGCTCCTTCCATGTGCATGTTTTTGGGAGTGGAAAGGCTTGCAGAGTGTTAAAGTAGCTTTTTCTCTCCGCTGGAAAGCTGCACGCTCAGTGCCAGTCTTCTGCAGCTTCTTTCTTCACGTTTCAGCAGCTAGCACGCTCTCCGTGTGCTGGAGAAGCGGCAGAGGCTTCCTTGCCGGAGAAGCGGCACCTTCGCCGGCAGAGAGCATCCTGCCGGCCGCGGTGCGCTCCGGAGCGGGGGCTTGTGCCGAAAGAGGCCGGCAACAGGCGCTTACCTTCGGACAGCTCCGGATCGCCGTCTAATGCGTCTCTTGTCGCCTACACGGCAGGGAAAAGCTTTTCCACTCTGTCTAGGAAGGAGAAAGTGTGCCAGCACAGCAAATGCCTCCCGGACTTTCCCTGGAATTCAGCAAGTGCTTTGCAGCTTGAAATTGGAAGGAAAGCCTCAGATTTAGCAGCCAGAGCTTCAGGAGGAGCAGCAGCGAGCACAGCATCGGTTTTGCAGCAGCTCCTTCCATGTGCATGTTTTTGGGAGTGGAAAGGCTTGCAGAGTGTTAAAGTAGCTTTTTCTCTCCGCTGGAAAGCTGCACGCTCAGTGCCAGTCTTCTGCAGCTTCTTTCTTCACGTTTCAGCAGCTAGCACGCTCTCCGTGTGCTGGAGAAGCGGCAGAGGCTTCCTTGCCGGAGAAGCGGCACCTTCGCCGGCAGAGAGCATCCTGCCGGCCGCGGTGCGCTCCGGAGCGGGGGCTTGTGCCGAAAGAGGCCGGCAACAGGCGCTTACCTTCGGACAGCTCCGGATCGCCGTCTAATGCGTCTCTTGTCGCCTACACGGCAGGGAAAAGCTTTTCCACTCTGTCTAGCAAGGAGAAAGTGTGCCAGCACAGCAAATGCCTCCCGGACTTTCCCTGGAATTCAGCAAGTGCTTTGCAGCTTGAAATTGGAAGGAAAGCCTCAGATTTAGCAGCCAGAGCTTCAGGAGGAGCAGCAGCGAGCACAGCATCGGTTTTGCAGCAGCTCCTTCCATGTGCATGTTTTTGGGAGTGGAAAGGCTTGCAGAGTGTTAAAGTAGCTTTTTCTCTCCGCTGGAAAGCTGCACGCTCAGTGCCAGTGTTCTGCAGCTTCTTTCTTCACGTTTCAGCAGCTAGCACGCTCTCCGTGTGCTGGAGAAGCGGCAGAGGCTTCCTTGCCGGAGAAGCGGCACCTTCGCCGGCAGAGAGCATCCTGCCGGCCGCGGTGCGCTCCGGAGCGGGGGCTTGTGCCGAAAGAGGCCGGCAACAGGCGCTTACCTTCGGACAGCTCCGGATCGCCGTCTAATGCGTCTCTTGTCGCCTACACGGCAGGGAAAAGCTTTTCCACTCTGTCTAGGAAGGAGAAAGTGTGCCAGCACAGCAAATGCCTCCCGGACTTTCCCTGGAATTCAGCAAGTGCTTTGCAGCTTGAAATTGGAAGGAAAGCCTCAGATTTAGCAGCCAGAGCTTCAGGAGGAGCAGCAGCGAGCACAGCATCGGTTTTGCAGCAGCTCCTTCCATGTGCATGTTTTTGGGAGTGGAAAGGCTTGCAGAGTGTTAAAGTAGCTTTTTCTCTCCGCTGGAAAGCTGCACGCTCAGTGCCAGTCTTCTGCAGCTTCTTTCTTCACGTTTCAGCAGCTAGCACGCTCTCCGTGTGCTGGAGAAGCGGCAGAGGCTTCCTTGCCGGAGAAGCGGCACCTTCGCCGGCAGAGAGCATCCTGCCGGCCGCGGTGCGCTCCGGAGCGGGGGCTTGTGCCGAAAGAGGCCGGCAACAGGCGCTTACCTTCGGACAGCTCCGGATCGCCGTCTAATGCGTCTCTTGTCGCCTACACGGCAGGGAAAAGCTTTTCCACTCTGTCTAGGAAGGAGAAAGTGTGCCAGCACAGCAAATGCCTCCCGGACTTTCCCTGCAATTCAGCAAGTGCTTTGCAGCTTGAAATTGGAAGGAAAGCCTCAGATTTAGCAGCCAGAGCTTCAGGAGGAGCAGCAGCGAGCACAGCATCGGTTTTGCAGCAGCTCCTTCCATGTGCATGTTTTTGGGAGTGGAAAGGCTTGCAGAGTGTTAAAGTAGCTTTTTCTCTCCGCTGGAAAGCTGCACGCTCAGTGCCAGTGTTCTGCAGCTTCTTTCTTCACGTTTCAGCAGCTAGCACGCTCTCCGTGTGCTGGAGAAGCGGCAGAGGCTTCCTTGCCGGAGAAGCGGCACCTTCGCCGGCAGAGAGCATCCTGCCGGCCGCGGTGCGCTCCGGAGCGGGGGCTTATGCCGAAAGAGGCCGGCAACAGGCGCTTACCTTCGGACAGCTCCGGATCGCCGTCTAATGCGTCTCTTGTCGCCTACACGGCAGGGAAAAGCTTTTCCACTCTGTCTAGGAAGGAGAAAGTGTGCCAGCACAGCAAATGCCTCCCGGACTTTCCCTGGAATTCAGCAAGTGCTTTGCAGCTTGAAATTGGAAGGAAAGCCTCAGATTTAGCAGCCAGAGCTTCAGGAGGAGCAGCAGCGAGCACAGCATCGGTTTTGCAGCAGCTCCTTCCATGTGCATGTTTTTGGGAGTGGAAAGGCTTGCAGAGTGTTGAAGTAGCTTTTTCTCTCCGCTGGAAAGCTGCACGCTCAGTGCCAGTCTTCTGCAGCTTCTTTCTTCACGTTTCAGCAGCTAGCAAGCTCTCCGTGTGCTGGAGAAGCGGCAGAGGCTTCCTTGCCGGAGAAGCGGCACCTTCGCCGGCAGAGAGCATCCTGCCGGCCGCGGTGCGCTCCGGAGCGGGGGCTTGTGCCGAAAGAGGCCGGCAACAGGCGCTTACCTTCGGACAGCTCCGGATCGCCGTCTAATGCGTCTCTTGTCGCCTACACGGCAGGGAAAAGCTTTTCCACTCTGTCTAGGAAGGAGAAAGTGTGCCAGCACAGCAAATGCCTCCCGGACTTTCCCTGGAATTCAGCAAGTGCTTTGCAGCTTGAAATTGGAAGGAAAGCCTCAGATTTAGCAGCCAGAGCTTCAGGAGGAGCAGCAGCGAGCACAGCATCGGTTTTGCAGCAGCTCCTTCCATGTGCATGTTTTTGGGAGTGGAAAGGCTTGCAGAGTGTTAAAGTAGCTTTTTCTCTCCGCTGGAAAGCTGCACGCTCAGTGCCAGTGTTCTGCAGCTTCTTTCTTCACGTTTCAGCAGCTAGCACGCTCTCCGTGTGCTGGAGAAGCGGCAGAGGCTTCCTTGCCGGAGAAGCGGCACCTTCGCCGGCAGAGAGCATCCTGCCGGCCGCGGTGCGCTCCGGAGCGGGGGCTTGTGCCGAAAGAGGCCGGCAACAGGCGCTTACCTTCGGACAGCTCCGGATCGCCGTCTAATGCGTCTCTTGTCGCCTACACGGCAGGGAAAAGCTTTTCCACTCTGTCTAGGAAGGAGAAAGTGTGCCAGCACAGCAAATGCCTCCCGGACTTTCCCTGGAATTCAGCAAGTGCTTTGCAGCTTGAAATTGGAAGGAAAGCCTCAGATTTAGCAGCCAGAGCTTCAGGAGGAGCAGCAGCGAGCACAGCATCGGTTTTGCAGCAGCTCCTTCCATGTGCATGTTTTTGGGAGTGGAAAGGCTTGCAGAGTGTTAAAGTAGCTTTTTCTCTCCGCTGGAAAGCTGCACGCTCAGTGCCAGTCTTCTGCAGCTTCTTTCTTCACGTTTCAGCAGCTAGCACGCTCTCCGTGTGCTGGAGAAGCGGCAGAGGCTTCCTTGCCGGAGAAGCGGCACCTTCGCCGGCAGAGAGCATCCTGCCGGCCGCGGTGCGCTCCGGAGCGGGGGCTTGTGCCGAAAGAGGCCGGCAACAGGCGCTTACCTTCGGACAGCTCCGGATCGCCGTCTAATGCGTCTCTTGTCGCCTACACGGCAGGGAAAAGCTTTTCCACTCTGTCTAGGAAGGAGAAAGTGTGCCAGCACAGCAAATGCCTCCCGGACTTTCCTTGGAATTCAGCAAGTGCTTTGCAGCTTGAAATTGGAAGGAAAGCCTCAGATTTAGCAGCCAGAGCTTCAGGAGGAGCAGCAGCGAGCACAGCATCGGTTTTGCAGCAGCTCCTTCCATGTGCATGTTTTTGGGAGTGGAAAGGCTTGCAGAGTGTTAAAGTAGCTTTTTCTCTCCGCTGGAAAGCTGCACGCTCAGTGCCAGTCTTCTGCAGCTTCTTTCTTCACGTTTCAGCAGCTAGCACGCTCTCCGTGTGCTGGAGAAGCGGCAGAGGCTTCCTTGCCGGAGAAGCGGCACCTTCGCCGGCAGAGAGCATCCTGCCGGCCGCGGTGCGCTCCGGAGCGGGGGCTTGTGCCGAAAGAGGCCGGCAACAGGCGCTTACCTTCGGACAGCTCCGGATCGCCGTCTAATGCGTCTCTTGTCGCCTACACGGCAGGGAAAAGCTTTTCCACTCTGTCTAGGAAGGAGAAAGTGTGCCAGCACAGCAAATGCCTCCCGGACTTTCCCTGGAATTCAGCAAGTGCTTTGCAGCTTGAAATTGGAAGGAAAGCCTCAGATTTAGCAGCCAGAGCTTCAGGAGGAGCAGCAGCGAGCACAGCATCGGTTTTGCAGCAGCTCCTTCCATGTGCATGTTTTTGGGAGTGGAAAGGCTTGCAGAGTGTTAAAGTAGCTTTTTCTCTCCGCTGGAAAGCTGCACGCTCAGTGCCAGTGTTCTGCAGCTTCTTTCTTCACGTTTCAGCAGCTAGCACGCTCTCCGTGTGCTGGAGAAGCGGCAGAGGCTTCCTTGCCGGAGAAGCGGCACCTTCGCCGGCAGAGAGCATCCTGCCGGCCGCGGTGCGCTCCGGAGCGGGGGCTTGTGCCGAAAGAGGCCGGCAACAGGCGCTTACCTTCGGACAGCTCCGGATCGCCGTCTAATGCGTCTCTTGTCGCCTACACGGCAGGGAAAAGCTTTTCCACTCTGTCTAGGAAGGAGAAAGTGTGCCAGCACAGCAAATGCCTCCCGGACTTTCCCTGCAATTCAGCAAGTGCTTTGCAGCTTGAAATTGGAAGGAAAGCCTCAGATTTAGCAGCCAGAGCTTCAGGAGGAGCAGCAGCGAGCACAGCATCGGTTTTGCAGCAGCTCCTTCCATGTGCATGTTTTTGGGAGTGGAAAGGCTTGCAGAGTGTTAAAGTAGCTTTTTCTCTCCGCTGGAAAGCTGCACGCTCAGTGCCAGTGTTCTGCAGCTTCTTTCTTCACGTTTCAGCAGCTAGCACGCTCTCCGTGTGCTGGAGAAGCGGCAGAGGCTTCCTTGCCGGAGAAGCGGCACCTTCGCCGGCAGAGAGCATCCTGCCGGCCGCGGTGCGCTCCGGAGCGGGGGCTTGTGCCGAAAGAGGCCGGCAACAGGCGCTTACCTTCGGACAGCTCCGGATCGCCGTCTAATGCGTCTCTTGTCGCCTACACGGCAGGGAAAAGCTTTTCCACTCTGTCTAGGAAGGAGAAAGTGTGCCAGCACAGCAAATGCCTCCCGGACTTTCCCTGGAATTCAGCAAGTGCTTTGCAGCTTGAAATTGGAAGGAAAGCCTCAGATTTAGCAGCCAGAGCTTCAGGAGGAGCAGCAGCGAGCACAGCATCGGTTTTGCAGCAGCTCCTTCCATGTGCATGTTTTTGGGAGTGGAAAGGCTTGCAGAGTGTTAAAGTAGCTTTTTCTCTCCGCTGGAAAGCTGCACGCTCAGTGCCAGTCTTCTGCAGCTTCTTTCTTCACGTTTCAGCAGCTAGCACGCTCTCCGTGTGCTGGAGAAGCGGCAGAGGCTTCCTTGCCGGAGAAGCGGCACCTTCGCCGGCAGAGAGCATCCTGCCGGCCGCGGTGCGCTCCGGAGCGGGGGCTTGTGCCGAAAGAGGCCGGCAACAGGCGCTTACCTTCGGACAGCTCCGGATCGCCGTCTAATGCGTCTCTTGTCGCCTACACGGCAGGGAAAAGCTTTTCCACTCTGTCTAGGAAGGAGAAAGTGTGCCAGCACAGCAAATGCCTCCCGGACTTTCCCTGGAATTCAGCAAGTGCTTTGCAGCTTGAAATTGGAAGGAAAGCCTCAGATTTAGCAGCCAGAGCTTCAGGAGGAGCAGCAGCGAGCACAGCATCGGTTTTGCAGCAGCTCCTTCCATGTGCATGTTTTTGGGAGTGGAAAGGCTTGCAGAGTGTTAAAGTAGCTTTTTCTCTCCGCTGGAAAGCTGCACGCTCAGTGCCAGTGTTCTGCAGCTTCTTTCTTCACGTTTCAGCAGCTAGCACGCTCTCCGTGTGCTGGAGAAGCGGCAGAGGCTTCCTTGCCGGAGAAGCGGCACCTTCGCCGGCAGAGAGCATCCTGCCGGCCGCGGTGCGCTCCGGAGCGGGGGCTTGTGCCGAAAGAGGCCGGCAACAGGCGCTTACCTTCGGACAGCTCCGGATCGCCGTCTAATGCGTCTCTTGTCGCCTACACGGCAGGGAAAAGCTTTTCCACTCTGTCTAGCAAGGAGAAAGTGTGCCAGCACAGCAAATGCCTCCCGGACTTTCCCTGGAATTCAGCAAGTGCTTTGCAGCTTGAAATTGGAAGGAAAGCCTCAGATTTAGCAGCCAGAGCTTCAGGAGGAGCAGCAGCGAGCACAGCATCGGTTTTGCAGCAGCTCCTTCCATGTGCATGTTTTTGGGAGTGGAAAGGCTTGCAGAGTGTTAAAGTAGCTTTTTCTCTCCGCTGGAAAGCTGCACGCTCAGTGCCAGTCTTCTGCAGCTTCTTTCTTCACGTTTCAGCAGCTAGCACGCTCTCCGTGTGCTGGAGAAGCGGCAGAGGCTTCCTTGCCGGAGAAGCGGCACCTTCGCCGGCAGAGAGCATCCTGCCGGCCGCGGTGCGCTCCGGAGCGGGGGCTTGTGCCGAAAGAGGCCGGCAACAGGCGCTTACCTTCGGACAGCTCCGGATCGCCGTCTAATGCGTCTCTTGTCGCCTACACGGCAGGGAAAAGCTTTTCCACTCTGTCTAGGAAGGAGAAAGTGTGCCAGCACAGCAAATGCCTCCCGGACTTTCCCTGGAATTCAGCAAGTGCTTTGCAGCTTGAAATTGGAAGGAAAGCCTCAGATTTAGCAGCCAGAGCTTCAGGAGGAGCAGCAGCGAGCACAGCATCGGTTTTGCAGCAGCTCCTTCCATGTGCATGTTTTTGGGAGTGGAAAGGCTTGCAGAGTGTTAAAGTAGCTTTTTCTCTCCGCTGGAAAGCTGCACGCTCAGTGCCAGTCTTCTGCAGCTTCTTTCTTCACGTTTCAGCAGCTAGCACGCTCTCCGTGTGCTGGAGAAGCGGCAGAGGCTTCCTTGCCGGAGAAGCGGCACCTTCGCCGGCAGAGAGCATCCTGCCGGCCGCGGTGCGCTCCGGAGCGGGGGCTTGTGCCGAAAGAGGCCGGCAACAGGCGCTTACCTTCGGACAGCTCCGGATCGCCGTCTAATGCGTCTCTTGTCGCCTACACGGCAGGGAAAAGCTTTTCCACTCTGTCTAGGAAGGAGAAAGTGTGCCAGCACAGCAAATGCCTCCCGGACTTTCCCTGCAATTCAGCAAGTGCTTTGCAGCTTGAAATTGGAAGGAAAGCCTCAGATTTAGCAGCCAGAGCTTCAGGAGGAGCAGCAGCGAGCACAGCATCGGTTTTGCAGCAGCTCCTTCCATGTGCATGTTTTTGGGAGTGGAGAGGCTTGCAGAGTGTTAAAGTAGCTTTTTCTCTCCGCTGGAAAGCTGCACGCTCAGTGCCAGTGTTCTGCAGCTTCTTTCTTCACGTTTCAGCAGCTAGCACGCTCTCCGTGTGCTGGAGAAGCGGCAGAGGCTTCCTTGCCGGAGAAGCGGCACCTTCGCCGGCAGAGAGCATCCTGCCGGCCGCGGTGCGCTCCGGAGCGGGGGCTTGTGCCGAAAGAGGCCGGCAACAGGCGCTTACCTTCGGACAGCTCCGGATCGCCGTCTAATGCGTCTCTTGTCGCCTACACGGCAGGGAAAAGCTTTTCCACTCTGTCTAGGAAGGAGAAAGTGTGCCAGCACAGCAAATGCCTCCCGGACTTTCCCTGCAATTCAGCAAGTGCTTTGCAGCTTGAAATTGGAAGGAAAGCCTCAGATTTAGCAGCCAGAGCTTCAGGAGGAGCAGCAGCGAGCACAGCATCGCTTTTGCAGCAGCTCCTTCCATGTGCATGTTTTTGGGAGTGGAAAGGCTTGCAGAGTGTTAAAGTAGCTTTTTCTCTCCGCTGGAAAGCTGCACGCTCAGTGCCAGTCTTCTGCAGCTTCTTTCTTCACGTTTCAGCAGCTAGCACGCTCTCCGTGTGCTGGAGAAGCGGCAGAGGCTTCCTTGCCGGAGAAGCGGCACCTTCGCCGGCAGAGAGCATCCTGCCGGCCGCGGTGCGCTCCGGAGCGGGGGCTTGTGCCGAAAGAGGCCGGCAACAGGCGCTTACCTTCGGACAGCTCCGGATCGCCGTCTAATGCGTCTCTTGTCGCCTACACGGCAGGGAAAAGCTTTTCCACTCTGTCTAGGAAGGAGAAAGTGTGCCAGCACAGCAAATGCCTCCCGGACTTTCCCTGCAATTCAGCAAGTGCTTTGCAGCTTGAAATTGGAAGGAAAGCCTCAGATTTAGCAGCCAGAGCTTCAGGAGGAGCAGCAGCGAGCACAGCATCGCTTTTGCAGCAGCTCCTTCCATGTGCATGTTTTTGGGAGTGGAAAGGCTTGCAGAGTGTTAAAGTAGCTTTTTCTCTCCGCTGGAAAGCTGCACGCTCAGTGCCAGTCTTCTGCAGCTTCTTTCTTCACGTTTCAGCAGCTAGCACGCTCTCCGTGTGCTGGAGAAGCGGCAGAGGCTTCCTTGCCGGAGAAGCGGCACCTTCGCCGGCAGAGAGCATCCTGCCGGCCGCGGTGCGCTCCGGAGCGGGGACTTGTGCCGAAAGAGGCCGGCAACAGGCGCTTACCTTCGGACAGCTCCGGATCGCCGTCTAATGCGTCTCTTGTCGCCTACACGGCAGGGAAAAGCTTTTCCACTCTGTCTAGGAAGGAGAAAGTGTGCCAGCACAGCAAATGCCTCCCGGACTTTCCCTGGAATTCAGCAAGTGCTTTGCAGCTTGAAATTGGAAGGAAAGCCTCAGATTTAGCAGCCAGAGCTTCAGGAGGAGCAGCAGCGAGCACAGCATCGGTTTTGCAGCAGCTCCTTCCATGTGCATGTTTTTGGGAGTGGAAAGGCTTGCAGAGTGTTAAAGTAGCTTTTTCTCTCCGCTGGAAAGCTGCACGCTCAGTGCCAGTCTTCTGCAGCTTCTTTCTTCACGTTTCAGCAGCTAGCACGCTCTCCGTGTGCTGGAGAAGCGGCAGAGGCTTCCTTGCCGGAGAAGCGGCACCTTCGCCGGCAGAGAGCATCCTGCCGGCCGCGGTGCGCTCCGGAGCGGGGGCTTGTGCCGAAAGAGGCCGGCAACAGGCGCTTACCTTCGGACAGCTCCGGATCGCCGTCTAATGCGTCTCTTGTCGCCTACACGGCAGGGAAAAGCTTTTCCACTCTGTCTAGGAAGGAGAAAGTGTGCCAGCACAGCAAATGCCTCCCGGACTTTCCCTGGAATTCAGCAAGTGCTTTGCAGCTTGAAATTGGAAGGAAAGCCTCAGATTTAGCAGCCAGAGCTTCAGGAGG
The DNA here is from genome assembly GCF_963513975.1 of Fringilla coelebs. Taxonomy (NCBI): domain Eukaryota; kingdom Metazoa; phylum Chordata; class Aves; order Passeriformes; family Fringillidae; genus Fringilla; species Fringilla coelebs. The sequence goes on along the minus strand of NW_028167463.1, from coordinate 60,596 downwards.
AGCAGCAGCGAGCACAGCATCGGTTTTGCAGCAGCTCCTTCCATGTGCATGTTTTTGGGAGTGGAAAGGCTTGCAGAGTGTTGAAGTAGCTTTTTCTCTCCGCTGGAAAGCTGCACGCTCAGTGCCAGTCTTCTGCAGCTTCTTTCTTCACGTTTCAGCAGCTAGCACGCTCTCCGTGTGCTGGAGAAGCGGCAGAGGCTTCCTTGCCGGAGAAGCGGCACCTTCGCCGGCAGAGAGCATCCTGCCGGCCGCGGTGCGCTCCGGAGCGGGGGCTTGTGCCGAAAGAGGCCGGCAACAGGCGCTTACCTTCGGACAGCTCCGGATCGCCGTCTAATGCGTCTCTTGTCGCCTACACGGCAGGGAAAAGCTTTTCCACTCTGTCTAGGAAGGAGAAAGTGTGCCAGCACAGCAAATGCCTCCCGGACTTTCCCTGGAATTCAGCAAGTGCTTTGCAGCTTGAAAATGGAAGGAAAGCCTCAGATTTAGCAGCCAGAGCTTCAGGAGGAGCAGCAGCGAGCACAGCATCGGTTTTGCAGCAGCTCCTTCCATGTGCATGTTTTTGGGAGTGGAAAGGCTTGCAGAGTGTTAAAGTAGCTTTTTCTCTCCGCTGGAAAGCTGCACGCTCAGTGCCAGTCTTCTGCAGCTTCTTTCTTCACGTTTCAGCAGCTAGCACGCTCTCCGTGTGCTGGAGAAGCGGCAGAGGCTTCCTTGCCGGAGAAGCGGCACCTTCGCCGGCAGAGAGCATCCTGCCGGCCGCGGTGCGCTCCGGAGCGGGGGCTTGTGCCGAAAGAGGCCGGCAACAGGCGCTTACCTTCGGACAGCTCCGGATCGCCGTCTAATGCGTCTCTTGTCGCCTACACGGCAGGGAAAAGCTTTTCCACTCTGTCTAGGAAGGAGAAAGTGTGCCAGCACAGCAAATGCCTCCCGGACTTTCCCTGCAATTCAGCAAGTGCTTTGCAGCTTGAAATTGGAAGGAAAGCCTCAGATTTAGCAGCCAGAGCTTCAGGAGGAGCAGCAGCGAGCACAGCATCGGTTTTGCAGCAGCTCCTTCCATGTGCATGTTTTTGGGAGTGGAAAGGCTTGCAGAGTGTTAAAGTAGCTTTTTCTCTCCGCTGGAAAGCTGCACGCTCAGTGCCAGTCTTCTGCAGCTTCTTTCTTCACGTTTCAGCAGCTAGCACGCTCTCCGTGTGCTGGAGAAGCGGCAGAGGCTTCCTTGCCGGAGAAGCGGCACCTTCGCCGGCAGAGAGCATCCTGCCGGCCGCGGTGCGCTCCGGAGCGGGGGCTTGTGCCGAAAGAGGCCGGCAACAGGCGCTTACCTTCGGACAGCTCCGGATCGCCGTCTAATGCGTCTCTTGTCGCCTACACGGCAGGGAAAAGCTTTTCCACTCTGTCTAGGAAGGAGAAAGTGTGCCAGCACAGCAAATGCCTCCCGGACTTTCCCTGGAATTCAGCAAGTGCTTTGCAGCTTGAAATTGGAAGGAAAGCCTCAGATTTAGCAGCCAGAGCTTCAGGAGGAGCAGCAGCGAGCACAGCATCGGTTTTGCAGCAGCTCCTTCCATGTGCATGTTTTTGGGAGTGGAAAGGCTTGCAGAGTGTTGAAGTAGCTTTTTCTCTCCGCTGGAAAGCTGCACGCTCAGTGCCAGTCTTCTGCAGCTTCTTTCTTCACGTTTCAGCAGCTAGCACGCTCTCCGTGTGCTGGAGAAGCGGCAGAGGCTTCCTTGCCGGAGAAGCGGCACCTTCGCCGGCAGAGAGCATCCTGCCGGCCGCGGTGCGCTCCGGAGCGGGGGCTTGTGCCGAAAGAGGCCGGCAACAGGCGCTTACCTTCGGACAGCTCCGGATCGCCGTCTAATGCGTCTCTTGTCGCCTACACGGCAGGGAAAAGCTTTTCCACTCTGTCTAGGAAGGAGAAAGTGTGCCAGCACAGCAAATGCCTCCCGGACTTTCCCTGGAATTCAGCAAGTGCTTTGCAGCTTGAAATTGGAAGGAAAGCCTCAGATTTAGCAGCCAGAGCTTCAGGAGGAGCAGCAGCGAGCACAGCATCGGTTTTGCAGCAGCTCCTTCCATGTGCATGTTTTTGGGAGTGGAAAGGCTTGCAGAGTGTTGAAGTAGCTTTTTCTCTCCGCTGGAAAGCTGCACGCTCAGTGCCAGTCTTCTGCAGCTTCTTTCTTCACGTTTCAGCAGCTAGCAAGCTCTCCGTGTGCTGGAGAAGCGGCAGAGGCTTCCTTGCCGGAGAAGCGGCACCTTCGCCGGCAGAGAGCATCCTGCCGGCCGCGGTGCGCTCCGGAGCGGGGGCTTGTGCCGAAAGAGGCCGGCAACAGGCGCTTACCTTCGGACAGCTCCGGATCGCCGTCTAATGCGTCTCTTGTCGCCTACACGGCAGGGAAAAGCTTTTCCACTCTGTCTAGGAAGGAGAAAGTGTGCCAGCACAGCAAATGCCTCCCGGACTTTCCCTGCAATTCAGCAAGTGCTTTGCAGCTTGAAATTGGAAGGAAAGCCTCAGATTTAGCAGCCAGAGCTTCAGGAGGAGCAGCAGCGAGCACAGCATCGGTTTTGCAGCAGCTCCTTCCATGTGCATGTTTTTGGGAGTGGAAAGGCTTGCAGAGTGTTAAAGTAGCTTTTTCTCTCCGCTGGAAAGCTGCACGCTCAGTGCCAGTGTTCTGCAGCTTCTTTCTTCACGTTTCAGCAGCTAGCACGCTCTCCGTGTGCTGGAGAAGCGGCAGAGGCTTCCTTGCCGGAGAAGCGGCACCTTCGCCGGCAGAGAGCATCCTGCCGGCCGCGGTGCGCTCCGGAGCGGGGGCTTGTGCCGAAAGAGGCCGGCAACAGGCGCTTACCTTCGGACAGCTCCGGATCGCCGTCTAATGCGTCTCTTGTCGCCTACACGGCAGGGAAAAGCTTTTCCACTCTGTCTAGGAAGGAGAAAGTGTGCCAGCACAGCAAATGCCTCCCGGACTTTCCCTGCAATTCAGCAAGTGCTTTGCAGCTTGAAATTGGAAGGAAAGCCTCAGATTTAGCAGCCAGAGCTTCAGGAGGAGCAGCAGCGAGCACAGCATCGGTTTTGCAGCAGCTCCTTCCATGTGCATGTTTTTGGGAGTGGAAAGGCTTGCAGAGTGTTAAAGTAGCTTTTTCTCTCCGCTGGAAAGCTGCACGCTCAGTGCCAGTCTTCTGCAGCTTCTTTCTTCACGTTTCAGCAGCTAGCACGCTCTCCGTGTGCTGGAGAAGCGGCAGAGGCTTCCTTGCCGGAGAAGCGGCACCTTCGCCGGCAGAGAGCATCCTGCCGGCCGCGGTGCGCTCCGGAGCGGGGGCTTGTGCCGAAAGAGGCCGGCAACAGGCGCTTACCTTCGGACAGCTCCGGATCGCCGTCTAATGCGTCTCTTGTCGCCTACACGGCAGGGAAAAGCTTTTCCACTCTGTCTAGGAAGGAGAAAGTGTGCCAGCACAGCAAATGCCTCCCGGACTTTCCTTGGAATTCAGCAAGTGCTTTGCAGCTTGAAATTGGAAGGAAAGCCTCAGATTTAGCAGCCAGAGCTTCAGGAGGAGCAGCAGCGAGCACAGCATCGGTTTTGCAGCAGCTCCTTCCATGTGCATGTTTTTGGGAGTGGAAAGGCTTGCAGAGTGTTAAAGTAGCTTTTTCTCTCCGCTGGAAAGCTGCACGCTCAGTGCCAGTCTTCTGCAGCTTCTTTCTTCACGTTTCAGCAGCTAGCACGCTCTCCGTGTGCTGGAGAAGCGGCAGAGGCTTCCTTGCCGGAGAAGCGGCACCTTCGCCGGCAGAGAGCATCCTGCCGGCCGCGGTGCGCTCCGGAGCGGGGGCTTGTGCCGAAAGAGGCCGGCAACAGGCGCTTACCTTCGGACAGCTCCGGATCGCCGTCTAATGCGTCTCTTGTCGCCTACACGGCAGGGAAAAGCTTTTCCACTCTGTCTAGGAAGGAGAAAGTGTGCCAGCACAGCAAATGCCTCCCGGACTTTCCCTGGAATTCAGCAAGTGCTTTGCAGCTTGAAATTGGAAGGAAAGCCTCAGATTTAGCAGCCAGAGCTTCAGGAGGAGCAGCAGCGAGCACAGCATCGGTTTTGCAGCAGCTCCTTCCATGTGCATGTTTTTGGGAGTGGAAAGGCTTGCAGAGTGTTAAAGTAGCTTTTTCTCTCCGCTGGAAAGCTGCACGCTCAGTGCCAGTGTTCTGCAGCTTCTTTCTTCACGTTTCAGCAGCTAGCACGCTCTCCGTGTGCTGGAGAAGCGGCAGAGGCTTCCTTGCCGGAGAAGCGGCACCTTCGCCGGCAGAGAGCATCCTGCCGGCCGCGGTGCGCTCCGGAGCGGGGGCTTGTGCCGAAAGAGGCCGGCAACAGGCGCTTACCTTCGGACAGCTCCGGATCGCCGTCTAATGCGTCTCTTGTCGCCTACACGGCAGGGAAAAGCTTTTCCACTCTGTCTAGGAAGGAGAAAGTGTGCCAGCACAGCAAATGCCTCCCGGACTTTCCCTGGAATTCAGCAAGTGCTTTGCAGCTTGAAATTGGAAGGAAAGCCTCAGATTTAGCAGCCAGAGCTTCAGGAGGAGCAGCAGCGAGCACAGCATCGGTTTTGCAGCAGCTCCTTCCATGTGCATGTTTTTGGGAGTGGAAAGGCTTGCAGAGTGTTAAAGTAGCTTTTTCTCTCCGCTGGAAAGCTGCACGCTCAGTGCCAGTGTTCTGCAGCTTCTTTCTTCACGTTTCAGCAGCTAGCACGCTCTCCGTGTGCTGGAGAAGCGGCAGAGGCTTCCTTGCCGGAGAAGCGGCACCTTCGCCGGCAGAGAGCATCCTGCCGGCCGCGGTGCGCTCCGGAGCGGGGGCTTGTGCCGAAAGAGGCCGGCAACAGGCGCTTACCTTCGGACAGCTCCGGATCGCCGTCTAATGCGTCTCTTGTCGCCTACACGGCAGGGAAAAGCTTTTCCACTCTGTCTAGGAAGGAGAAAGTGTGCCAGCACAGCAAATGCCTCCCGGACTTTCCCTGCAATTCAGCAAGTGCTTTGCAGCTTGAAATTGGAAGGAAAGCCTCAGATTTAGCAGCCAGAGCTTCAGGAGGAGCAGCAGCGAGCACAGCATCGGTTTTGCAGCAGCTCCTTCCATGTGCATGTTTTTGGGAGTGGAGAGGCTTGCAGAGTGTTAAAGTAGCTTTTTCTCTCCGCTGGAAAGCTGCACGCTCAGTGCCAGTGTTCTGCAGCTTCTTTCTTCACGTTTCAGCAGCTAGCACGCTCTCCGTGTGCTGGAGAAGCGGCAGAGGCTTCCTTGCCGGAGAAGCGGCACCTTCGCCGGCAGAGAGCATCCTGCCGGCCGCGGTGCGCTCCGGAGCGGGGGCTTGTGCCGAAAGAGGCCGGCAACAGGCGCTTACCTTCGGACAGCTCCGGATCGCCGTCTAATGCGTCTCTTGTCGCCTACACGGCAGGGAAAAGCTTTTCCACTCTGTCTAGGAAGGAGAAAGTGTGCCAGCACAGCAAATGCCTCCCGGACTTTCCCTGGAATTCAGCAAGTGCTTTGCAGCTTGAAATTGGAAGGAAAGCCTCAGATTTAGCAGCCAGAGCTTCAGGAGGAGCAGCAGCGAGCACAGCATCGGTTTTGCAGCAGCTCCTTCCATGTGCATGTTTTTGGGAGTGGAAAGGCTTGCAGAGTGTTAAAGTAGCTTTTTCTCTCCGCTGGAAAGCTGCACGCTCAGTGCCAGTGTTCTGCAGCTTCTTTCTTCACGTTTCAGCAGCTAGCACGCTCTCCGTGTGCTGGAGAAGCGGCAGAGGCTTCCTTGCCGGAGAAGCGGCACCTTCGCCGGCAGAGAGCATCCTGCCGGCCGCGGTGCGCTCCGGAGCGGGGGCTTGTGCCGAAAGAGGCCGGCAACAGGCGCTTACCTTCGGACAGCTCCGGATCGCCGTCTAATGCGTCTCTTGTCGCCTACACGGCAGGGAAAAGCTTTTCCACTCTGTCTAGGAAGGAGAAAGTGTGCCAGCACAGCAAATGCCTCCCGGACTTTCCCTGGAATTCAGCAAGTGCTTTGCAGCTTGAAATTGGAAGGAAAGCCTCAGATTTAGCAGCCAGAGCTTCAGGAGGAGCAGCAGCGAGCACAGCATCGGTTTTGCAGCAGCTCCTTCCATGTGCATGTTTTTGGGAGTGGAAAGGCTTGCAGAGTGTTAAAGTAGCTTTTTCTCTCCGCTGGAAAGCTGCACGCTCAGTGCCAGTCTTCTGCAGCTTCTTTCTTCACGTTTCAGCAGCTAGCACGCTCTCCGTGTGCTGGAGAAGCGGCAGAGGCTTCCTTGCCGGAGAAGCGGCACCTTCGCCGGCAGAGAGCATCCTGCCGGCCGCGGTGCGCTCCGGAGCGGGGGCTTGTGCCGAAAGAGGCCGGCAACAGGCGCTTACCTTCGGACAGCTCCGGATCGCCGTCTAATGCGTCTCTTGTCGCCTACACGGCAGGGAAAAGCTTTTCCACTCTGTCTAGGAAGGAGAAAGTGTGCCAGCACAGCAAATGCCTCCCGGACTTTCCCTGCAATTCAGCAAGTGCTTTGCAGCTTGAAATTGGAAGGAAAGCCTCAGATTTAGCAGCCAGAGCTTCAGGAGGAGCAGCAGCGAGCACAGCATCGGTTTTGCAGCAGCTCCTTCCATGTGCATGTTTTTGGGAGTGGAAAGGCTTGCAGAGTGTTAAAGTAGCTTTTTCTCTCCGCTGGAAAGCTGCACGCTCAGTGCCAGTGTTCTGCAGCTTCTTTCTTCACGTTTCAGCAGCTAGCACGCTCTCCGTGTGCTGGAGAAGCGGCAGAGGCTTCCTTGCCGGAGAAGCGGCACCTTCGCCGGCAGAGAGCATCCTGCCGGCCGCGGTGCGCTCCGGAGCGGGGGCTTGTGCCGAAAGAGGCCGGCAACAGGCGCTTACCTTCGGACAGCTCCGGATCGCCGTCTAATGCGTCTCTTGTCGCCTACACGGCAGGGAAAAGCTTTTCCACTCTGTCTAGGAAGGAGAAAGTGTGCCAGCACAGCAAATGCCTCCCGGACTTTCCCTGGAATTCAGCAAGTGCTTTGCAGCTTGAAATTGGAAGGAAAGCCTCAGATTTAGCAGCCAGAGCTTCAGGAGGAGCAGCAGCGAGCACAGCATCGGTTTTGCAGCAGCTCCTTCCATGTGCATGTTTTTGGGAGTGGAAAGGCTTGCAGAGTGTTAAAGTAGCTTTTTCTCTCCGCTGGAAAGCTGCACGCTCAGTGCCAGTCTTCTGCAGCTTCTTTCTTCACGTTTCAGCAGCTAGCACGCTCTCCGTGTGCTGGAGAAGCGGCAGAGGCTTCCTTGCCGGAGAAGCGGCACCTTCGCCGGCAGAGAGCATCCTGCCGGCCGCGGTGCGCTCCGGAGCGGGGGCTTGTGCCGAAAGAGGCCGGCAACAGGCGCTTACCTTCGGACAGCTCCGGATCGCCGTCTAATGCGTCTCTTGTCGCCTACACGGCAGGGAAAAGCTTTTCCACTCTGTCTAGGAAGGAGAAAGTGTGCCAGCACAGCAAATGCCTCCCGGACTTTCCCTGCAATTCAGCAAGTGCTTTGCAGCTTGAAATTGGAAGGAAAGCCTCAGATTTAGCAGCCAGAGCTTCAGGAGGAGCAGCAGCGAGCACAGCATCGGTTTTGCAGCAGCTCCTTCCATGTGCATGTTTTTGGGAGTGGAAAGGCTTGCAGAGTGTTAAAGTAGCTTTTTCTCTCCGCTGGAAAGCTGCACGCTCAGTGCCAGTCTTCTGCAGCTTCTTTCTTCACGTTTCAGCAGCTAGCACGCTCTCCGTGTGCTGGAGAAGCGGCAGAGGCTTCCTTGCCGGAGAAGCGGCACCTTCGCCGGCAGAGAGCATCCTGCCGGCCGCGGTGCGCTCCGGAGCGGGGGCTTGTGCCGAAAGAGGCCGGCAACAGGCGCTTACCTTCGGACAGCTCCGGATCGCCGTCTAATGCGTCTCTTGTCGCCTACACGGCAGGGAAAAGCTTTTCCACTCTGTCTAGGAAGGAGAAAGTGTGCCAGCACAGCAAATGCCTCCCGGACTTTCCCTGCAATTCAGCAAGTGCTTTGCAGCTTGAAATTGGAAGGAAAGCCTCAGATTTAGCAGCCAGAGCTTCAGGAGGAGCAGCAGCGAGCACAGCATCGGTTTTGCAGCAGCTCCTTCCATGTGCATGTTTTTGGGAGTGGAAAGGCTTGCAGAGTGTTAAAGTAGCTTTTTCTCTCCGCTGGAAAGCTGCACGCTCAGTGCCAGTCTTCTGCAGCTTCTTTCTTCACGTTTCAGCAGCTAGCACGCTCTCCGTGTGCTGGAGAAGCGGCAGAGGCTTCCTTGCCGGAGAAGCGGCACCTTCGCCGGCAGAGAGCATCCTGCCGGCCGCGGTGCGCTCCGGAGCGGGGGCTTGTGCCGAAAGAGGCCGGCAACAGGCGCTTACCTTCGGACAGCTCCGGATCGCCGTCTAATGCGTCTCTTGTCGCCTACACGGCAGGGAAAAGCTTTTCCACTCTGTCTAGGAAGGAGAAAGTGTGCCAGCACAGCAAATGCCTCCCGGACTTTCCCTGCAATTCAGCAAGTGCTTTGCAGATTGAAATTGGAAGGAAAGCCTCAGATTTAGCAGCCAGAGCTTCAGGAGGAGCAGCAGCGAGCACAGCATCGGTTTTGCAGCAGCTCCTTCCATGTGCATGTTTTTGGGAGTGGAAAGGCTTGCAGAGTGTTAAAGTAGCTTTTTCTCTCCGCTGGAAAGCTGCACGCTCAGTGCCAGTCTTCTGCAGCTTCTTTCTTCACGTTTCAGCAGCTAGCACGCTCTCCGTGTGCTGGAGAAGCGGCAGAGGCTTCCTTGCCGGAGAAGCGGCACCTTCGCCGGCAGAGAGCATCCTGCCGGCCGCGGTGCGCTCCGGAGCGGGGGCTTGTGCCGAAAGAGGCCGGCAACAGGCGCTTACCTTCGGACAGCTCCGGATCGCCGTCTAATGCGTCTCTTGTCGCCTACACGGCAGGGAAAAGCTTTTCCACTCTGTCTAGGAAGGAGAAAGTGTGCCAGCACAGCAAATGCCTCCCGGACTTTCCCTGCAATTCAGCAAGTGCTTTGCAGCTTGAAATTGGAAGGAAAGCCTCAGATTTAGCAGCCAGAGCTTCAGGAGGAGCAGCAGCGAGCACAGCATCGCTTTTGCAGCAGCTCCTTCCATGTGCATGTTTTTGGGAGTGGAAAGGCTTGCAGAGTGTTAAAGTAGCTTTTTCTCTCCGCTGGAAAGCTGCACGCTCAGTGCCAGTGTTCTGCAGCTTCTTTCTTCACGTTTCAGCAGCTAGCACGCTCTCCGTGTGCTGGAGAAGCGGCAGAGGCTTCCTTGCCGGAGAAGCGGCACCTTCGCCGGCAGAGAGCATCCTGCCGGCCGCGGTGCGCTCCGGAGCGGGGGCTTGTGCCGAAAGAGGCCGGCAACAGGCGCTTACCTTCGGACAGCTCCGGATCGCCGTCTAATGCGTCTCTTGTCGCCTACACGGCAGGGAAAAGCTTTTCCACTCTGTCTAGGAAGGAGAAAGTGTGCCAGCACAGCAAATGCCTCCCGGACTTTCCCTGGAATTCAGCAAGTGCTTTGCAGCTTGAAATTGGAAGGAAAGCCTCAGATTTAGCAGCCAGAGCTTCAGGAGGAGCAGCAGCGAGCACAGCATCGGTTTTGCAGCAGCTCCTTCCATGTGCATGTTTTTGGGAGTGGAAAGGCTTGCAGAGTGTTAAAGTAGCTTTTTCTCTCCGCTGGAAAGCTGCACGCTCAGTGCCAGTCTTCTGCAGCTTCTTTCTTCACGTTTCAGCAGCTAGCACGCTCTCCGTGTGCTGGAGAAGCGGCAGAGGCTTCCTTGCCGGAGAAGCGGCACCTTCGCCGGCAGAGAGCATCCTGCCGGCCGCGGTGCGCTCCGGAGCGGGGGCTTGTGCCGAAAGAGGCCGGCAACAGGCGCTTACCTTCGGACAGCTCCGGATCGCCGTCTAATGCGTCTCTTGTCGCCTACACGGCAGGGAAAAGCTTTTCCACTCTGTCTAGGAAGGAGAAAGTGTGCCAGCACAGCAAATGCCTCCCGGACTTTCCCTGCAATTCAGCAAGTGCTTTGCAGCTTGAAATTGGAAGGAAAGCCTCAGATTTAGCAGCCAGAGCTTCAGGAGGAGCAGCAGCGAGCACAGCATCGCTTTTGCAGCAGCTCCTTCCATGTGCATGTTTTTGGGAGTGGAAAGGCTTGCAGAGTGTTAAAGTAGCTTTTTCTCTCCGCTGGAAAGCTGCACGCTCAGTGCCAGTCTTCTGCAGCTTCTTTCTTCACGTTTCAGCAGCTAGCACGCTCTCCGTGTGCTGGAGAAGCGGCAGAGGCTTCCTTGCCGGAGAAGCGGCACCTTCGCCGGCAGAGAGCATCCTGCCGGCCGCGGTGCGCTCCGGAGCGGGGGCTTGTGCCGAAAGAGGCCGGCAACAGGCGCTTACCTTCGGACAGCTCCGGATCGCCGTCTAATGCGTCTCTTGTCGCCTACACGGCAGGGAAAAGCTTTTCCACTCTGTCTAGGAAGGAGAAAGTGTGCCAGCACAGCAAATGCCTCCCGGACTTTCCCTGCAATTCAGCAAGTGCTTTGCAGCTTGAAATTGGAAGGAAAGCCTCAGATTTAGCAGCCAGAGCTTCAGGAGGAGCAGCAGCGAGCACAGCATCGGTTTTGCAGCAGCTCCTTCCATGTGCATGTTTTTGGGAGTGGAAAGGCTTGCAGAGTGTTGAAGTAGCTTTTTCTCTCCGCTGGAAAGCTGCACGCTCAGTGCCAGTCTTCTGCAGCTTCTTTCTTCACGTTTCAGCAGCTAGCACGCTCTCCGTGTGCTGGAGAAGCGGCAGAGGCTTCCTTGCCGGAGAAGCGGCACCTTCGCCGGCAGAGAGCATCCTGCCGGCCGCGGTGCGCTCCGGAGCGGGGGCTTGTGCCGAAAGAGGCCGGCAACAGGCGCTTACCTTCGGACAGCTCCGGATCGCCGTCTAATGCGTCTCTTGTCGCCTACACGGCAGGGAAAAGCTTTTCCACTCTGTCTAGGAAGGAGAAAGTGTGCCAGCACAGCAAATGCCTCCCGGACTTTCCCTGGAATTCAGCAAGTGCTTTGCAGCTTGAAAATGGAAGGAAAGCCTCAGATTTAGCAGCCAGAGCTTCAGGAGGAGCAGCAGCGAGCACAGCATCGCTTTTGCAGCAGCTCCTTCCATGTGCATGTTTTTGGGAGTGGAAAGGCTTGCAGAGTGTTAAAGTAGCTTTTTCTCTCCGCTGGAAAGCTGCACGCTCAGTGCCAGTCTTCTGCAGCTTCTTTCTTCACGTTTCAGCAGCTAGCACGCTCTCCGTGTGCTGGAGAAGCGGCAGAGGCTTCCTTGCCGGAGAAGCGGCACCTTCGCCGGCAGAGAGCATCCTGCCGGCCGCGGTGCGCTCCGGAGCGGGGGCTTGTGCCGAAAGAGGCCGGCAACAGGCGCTTACCTTCGGACAGCTCCGGATCGCCGTCTAATGCGTCTCTTGTCGCCTACACGGCAGGGAAAAGCTTTTCCACTCTGTCTAGGAAGGAGAAAGTGTGCCAGCACAGCAAATGCCTCCCGGACTTTCCCTGCAATTCAGCAAGTGCTTTGCAGCTTGAAATTGGAAGGAAAGCCTCAGATTTAGCAGCCAGAGCTTCAGGAGGAGCAGCAGCGAGCACAGCATCGGTTTTGCAGCAGCTCCTTCCATGTGCATGTTTTTGGGAGTGGAAAGGCTTGCAGAGTGTTAAAGTAGCTTTTTCTCTCCGCTGGAAAGCTGCACGCTCAGTGCCAGTCTTCTGCAGCTTCTTTCTTCACGTTTCAGCAGCTAGCACGCTCTCCGTGTGCTGGAGAAGCGGCAGAGGCTTCCTTGCCGGAGAAGCGGCACCTTCGCCGGCAGAGAGCATCCTGCCGGCCGCGGTGCGCTCCGGAGCGGGGGCTTGTGCCGAAAGAGGCCGGCAACAGGCGCTTACCTTCGGACAGCTCCGGATCGCCGTCTAATGCGTCTCTTGTCGCCTACACGGCAGGGAAAAGCTTTTCCACTCTGTCTAGGAAGGAGAAAGTGTGCCAGCACAGCAAATGCCTCCCGGACTTTCCCTGCAATTCAGCAAGTGCTTTGCAGCTTGAAATTGGAAGGAAAGCCTCAGATTTAGCAGCCAGAGCTTCAGGAGGAGCAGCAGCGAGCACAGCATCGGTTTTGCAGCAGCTCCTTCCATGTGCATGTTTTTGGGAGTGGAAAGGCTTGCAGAGTGTTAAAGTAGCTTTTTCTCTCCGCTGGAAAGCTGCACGCTCAGTGCCAGTCTTCTGCAGCTTCTTTCTTCACGTTTCAGCAGCTAGCACGCTCTCCGTGTGCTGGAGAAGCGGCAGAGGCTTCCTTGCCGGAGAAGCGGCACCTTCGCCGGCAGAGAGCATCCTGCCGGCCGCGGTGCGCTCCGGAGCGGGGGCTTGTGCCGAAAGAGGCCGGCAACAGGCGCTTACCTTCGGACAGCTCCGGATCGCCGTCTAATGCGTCTCTTGTCGCCTACACGGCAGGGAAAAGCTTTTCCACTCTGTCTAGGAAGGAGAAAGTGTGCCAGCACAGCAAATGCCTCCCGGACTTTCCCTGGAATTCAGCAAGTGCTTTGCAGCTTGAAATTGGAAGGAAAGCCTCAGATTTAGCAGCCAGAGCTTCAGGAGGAGCAGCAGCGAGCACAGCATCGGTTTTGCAGCAGCTCCTTCCATGTGCATGTTTTTGGGAGTGGAAAGGCTTGCAGAGTGTTGAAGTAGCTTTTTCTCTCCGCTGGAAAGCTGCACGCTCAGTGCCAGTCTTCTGCAGCTTCTTTCTTCACGTTTCAGCAGCTAGCACGCTCTCCGTGTGCTGGAGAAGCGGCAGAGGCTTCCTTGCCGGAGAAGCGGCACCTTCGCCGGCAGAGAGCATCCTGCCGGCCGCGGTGCGCTCCGGAGCGGGGGCTTGTGCCGAAAGAGGCCGGCAACAGGCGCTTACCTTCGGACAGCTCCGGATCGCCGTCTAATGCGTCTCTTGTCGCCTACACGGCAGGGAAAAGCTTTTCCACTCTGTCTAGGAAGGAGAAAGTGTGCCAGCACAGCAAATGCCTCCCGGACTTTCCCTGCAATTCAGCAAGTGCTTTGCAGCTTGAAATTGGAAGGAAAGCCTCAGATTTAGCAGCCAGAGCTTCAGGAGGAGCAGCAGCGAGCACAGCATCGCTTTTGCAGCAGCTCCTTCCATGTGCATGTTTTTGGGAGTGGAAAGGCTTGCAGAGTGTTAAAGTAGCTTTTTCTCTCCGCTGGAAAGCTGCACGCTCAGTGCCAGTCTTCTGCAGCTTCTTTCTTCACGTTTCAGCAGCTAGCACGCTCTCCGTGTGCTGGAGAAGCGGCAGAGGCTTCCTTGCCGGAGAAGCGGCACCTTCGCCGGCAGAGAGCATCCTGCCGGCCGCGGTGCGCTCCGGAGCGGGGGCTTGTGCCGAAAGAGGCCGGCAACAGGCGCTTACCTTCGGACAGCTCCGGATCGCCGTCTAATGCGTCTCTTGTCGCCTACACGGCAGGGAAAAGCTTTTCCACTCTGTCTAGGAAGGAGAAAGTGTGCCAGCACAGCAAATGCCTCCCGGACTTTCCCTGCAATTCAGCAAGTGCTTTGCAGCTTGAAATTGGAAGGAAAGCCTCAGATTTAGCAGCCAGAGCTTCAGGAGGAGCAGCAGCGAGCACAGCATCGCTTTTGCAGCAGCTCCTTCCATGTGCATGTTTTTGGGAGTGGAAAGGCTTGCAGAGTGTTAAAGTAGCTTTTTCTCTCCGCTGGAAAGCTGCACGCTCAGTGCCAGTGTTCTGCAGCTTCTTTCTTCACGTTTCAGCAGCTAGCACGCTCTCCGTGTGCTGGAGAAGCGGCAGAGGCTTCCTTGCCGGAGAAGCGGCACCTTCGCCGGCAGAGAGCATCCTGCCGGCCGCGGTGCGCTCCGGAGCGGGGGCTTGTGCCGAAAGAGGCCGGCAACAGGCGCTTACCTTCGGACAGCTCCGGATCGCCGTCTAATGCGTCTCTTGTCGCCTACACGGCAGGGAAAAGCTTTTCCACTCTGTCTAGGAAGGAGAAAGTGTGCCAGCACAGCAAATGCCTCCCGGACTTTCCCTGGAATTCAGCAAGTGCTTTGCAGCTTGAAATTGGAAGGAAAGCCTCAGATTTAGCAGCCAGAGCTTCAGGAGGAGCAGCAGCGAGCACAGCATCGGTTTTGCAGCAGCTCCTTCCATGTGCATGTTTTTGGGAGTGGAAAGGCTTGCAGAGTGTTAAAGTAGCTTTTTCTCTCCGCTGGAAAGCTGCACGCTCAGTGCCAGTCTTCTGCAGCTTCTTTCTTCACGTTTCAGCAGCTAGCACGCTCTCCGTGTGCTGGAGAAGCGGCAGAGGCTTCCTTGCCGGAGAAGCGGCACCTTCGCCGGCAGAGAGCATCCTGCCGGCCGCGGTGCGCTCCGGAGCGGGGGCTTGTGCCGAAAGAGGCCGGCAACAGGCGCTTACCTTCGGACAGCTCCGGATCGCCGTCTAATGCGTCTCTTGTCGCCTACACGGCAGGGAAAAGCTTTTCCACTCTGTCTAGGAAGGAGAAAGTGTGCCAGCACAGCAAATGCCTCCCGGACTTTCCCTGGAATTCAGCAAGTGCTTTGCAGCTTGAAATTGGAAGGAAAGCCTCAGATTTAGCAGCCAGAGCTTCAGGAGGAGCAGCAGCGAGCACAGCATCGGTTTTGCAGCAGCTCCTTCCATGTGCATGTTTTTGGGAGTGGAAAGGCTTGCAGAGTGTTAAAGTAGCTTTTTCTCTCCGCTGGAAAGCTGCACGCTCAGTGCCAGTCTTCTGCAGCTTCTTTCTTCACGTTTCAGCAGCTAGCACGCTCTCCGTGTGCTGGAGAAGCGGCAGAGGCTTCCTTGCCGGAGAAGCGGCACCTTCGCCGGCAGAGAGCATCCTGCCGGCCGCGGTGCGCTCCGGAGCGGGGGCTTGTGCCGAAAGAGGCCGGCAACAGGCGCTTACCTTCGGACAGCTCCGGATCGCCGTCTAATGCGTCTCTTGTCGCCTACACGGCAGGGAAAAGCTTTTCCACTCTGTCTAGGAAGGAGAAAGTGTGCCAGCACAGCAAATGCCTCCCGGACTTTCCCTGGAATTCAGCAAGTGCTTTGCAGCTTGAAATTGGAAGGAAAGCCTCAGATTTAGCAGCCAGAGCTTCGGGAGGAGCAGCAGCGAGCACAGCATCGGTTTTGCAGCAGCTCCTTCCATGTGCATGTTTTTGGGAGTGGAAAGGCTTGCAGAGTGTTAAAGTAGCTTTTTCTCTCCGCTGGAAAGCTGCACGCTCAGTGCCAGTCTTCTGCAGCTTCTTTCTTCACGTTTCAGCAGCTAGCACGCTCTCCGTGTGCTGGAGAAGCGGCAGAGGCTTCCTTGCCGGAGAAGCGGCACCTTCGCCGGCAGAGAGCATCCTGCCGGCCGCGGTGCGCTCCGGAGCGGGGGCTTGTGCCGAAAGAGGCCGGCAACAGGCGCTTACCTTCGGACAGCTCCGGATCGCCGTCTAATGCGTCTCTTGTCGCCTACACGGCAGGGAAAAGCTTTTCCACTCTGTCTAGGAAGGAGAAAGTGTGCCAGCACAGCAAATGCCTCCCGGACTTTCCCTGGAATTCAGCAAGGGCTTTGCAGCTTGAAATTGGAAGGAAAGCCTCAGATTTAGCAGCCAGAGCTTCAGGAGGAGCAGCAGCGAGCACAGCATCGGTTTTGCAGCAGCTCCTTCCATGTGCATGTTTTTGGGAGTGGAAAGGCTTGCAGAGTGTTAAAGTAGCTTTTTCTCTCCGCTGGAAAGCTGCACGCTCAGTGCCAGTGTTCTGCAGCTTCTTTCTTCACGTTTCAGCAGCTAGCACGCTCTCCGTGTGCTGGAGAAGCGGCAGAGGCTTCCTTGCCGGAGAAGCGGCACCTTCGCCGGCAGAGAGCATCCTGCCGGCCGCGGTGCGCTCCGGAGCGGGGGCTTGTGCCGAAAGAGGCCGGCAACAGGCGCTTACCTTCGGACAGCTCCGGATCGCCGTCTAATGCGTCTCTTGTCGCCTACACGGCAGGGAAAAGCTTTTCCACTCTGTCTAGGAAGGAGAAAGTGTGCCAGCACAGCAAATGCCTCCCGGACTTTCCCTGGAATTCAGCAAGTGCTTTGCAGCTTGAAATTGGAAGGAAAGCCTCAGATTTAGCAGCCAGAGCTTCAGGAGGAGCAGCAGCGAGCACAGCATCGGTTTTGCAGCAGCTCCTTCCATGTGCATGTTTTTGGGAGTGGAAAGGCTTGCAGAGTGTTAAAGTAGCTTTTTCTCTCCGCTGGAAAGCTGCACGCTCAGTGCCAGTCTTCTGCAGCTTCTTTCTTCACGTTTCAGCAGCTAGCACGCTCTCCGTGTGCTGGAGAAGCGGCAGAGGCTTCCTTGCCGGAGAAGCGGCACCTTCGCCGGCAGAGAGCATCCTGCCGGCCGCGGTGCGCTCCGGAGCGGGGGCTTGTGCCGAAAGAGGCCGGCAACAGGCGCTTACCTTCGGACAGCTCCGGATCGCCGTCTAATGCGTCTCTTGTCGCCTACACGGCAGGGAAAAGCTTTTCCACTCTGTCTAGGAAGGAGAAAGTGTGCCAGCACAGCAAATGCCTCCCGGACTTTCCCTGCAATTCAGCAAGTGCTTTGCAGCTTGAAATTGGAAGGAAAGCCTCAGATTTAGCAGCCAGAGCTTCAGGAGGAGCAGCAGCGAGCACAGCATCGGTTTTGCAGCAGCTCCTTCCATGTGCATGTTTTTGGGAGTGGAAAGGCTTGCAGAGTGTTAAAGTAGCTTTTTCTCTCCGCTGGAAAGCTGCACGCTCAGTGCCAGTCTTCTGCAGCTTCTTTCTTCACGTTTCAGCAGCTAGCACGCTCTCCGTGTGCTGGAGAAGCGGCAGAGGCTTCCTTGCCGGAGAAGCGGCACCTTCGCCGGCAGAGAGCATCCTGCCGGCCGCGGTGCGCTCCGGAGCGGGGGCTTGTGCCGAAAGAGGCCGGCAACAGGCGCTTACCTTCGGACAGCTCCGGATCGCCGTCTAATGCGTCTCTTGTCGCCTACACGGCAGGGAAAAGCTTTTCCACTCTGTCTAGGAAGGAGAAAGTGTGCCAGCACAGCAAATGCCTCCCGGACTTTCCCTGCAATTCAGCAAGTGCTTTGCAGCTTGAAATTGGAAGGAAAGCCTCAGATTTAGCAGCCAGAGCTTCAGGAGGAGCAGCAGCGAGCACAGCATCGGTTTTGCAGCAGCTCCTTCCATGTGCATGTTTTTGGGAGTGGAAAGGCTTGCAGAGTGTTGAAGTAGCTTTTTCTCTCCGCTGGAAAGCTGCACGCTCAGTGCCAGTCTTCTGCAGCTTCTTTCTTCACGTTTCAGCAGCTAGCACGCTCTCCGTGTGCTGGAGAAGCGGCAGAGGCTTCCTTGCCGGAGAAGCGGCACCTTCGCCGGCAGAGAGCATCCTGCCGGCCGCGGTGCGCTCCGGAGCGGGGGCTTGTGCCGAAAGAGGCCGGCAACAGGCGCTTACCTTCGGACAGCTCCGGATCGCCGTCTAATGCGTCTCTTGTCGCCTACACGGCAGGGAAAAGCTTTTCCACTCTGTCTAGGAAGGAGAAAGTGTGCCAGCACAGCAAATGCCTCCCGGACTTTCCCTGGAATTCAGCAAGTGCTTTGCAGCTTGAAAATGGAAGGAAAGCCTCAGATTTAGCAGCCAGAGCTTCAGGAGGAGCAGCAGCGAGCACAGCATCGGTTTTGCAGCAGCTCCTTCCATGTGCATGTTTTTGGGAGTGGAAAGGCTTGCAGAGTGTTAAAGTAGCTTTTTCTCTCCGCTGGAAAGCTGCACGCTCAGTGCCAGTCTTCTGCAGCTTCTTTCTTCACGTTTCAGCAGCTAGCACGCTCTCCGTGTGCTGGAGAAGCGGCAGAGGCTTCCTTGCCGGAGAAGCGGCACCTTCGCCGGCAGAGAGCATCCTGCCGGCCGCGGTGCGCTCCGGAGCGGGGGCTTGTGCCGAAAGAGGCCGGCAACAGGCGCTTACCTTCGGACAGCTCCGGATCGCCGTCTAATGCGTCTCTTGTCGCCTACACGGCGGGGAAAAGCTTTTCCACTCTGTCTAGGAAGGAGAAAGTGTGCCAGCACAGCAAATGCCTCCCGGACTTTCCCTGCAATTCAGCAAGTGCTTTGCAGCTTGAAATTGGAAGGAAAGCCTCAGATTTAGCAGCCAGAGCTTCAGGAGGAGCAGCAGCGAGCACAGCATCGGTTTTGCAGCAGCTCCTTCCATGTGCATGTTTTTGGGAGTGGAAAGGCTTGCAGAGTGTTAAAGTAGCTTTTTCTCTCCGCTGGAAAGCTGCACGCTCAGTGCCAGTCTTCTGCAGCTTCTTTCTTCACGTTTCAGCAGCTAGCACGCTCTCCGTGTGCTGGAGAAGCGGCAGAGGCTTCCTTGCCGGAGAAGCGGCACCTTCGCCGGCAGAGAGCATCCTGCCGGCCGCGGTGCGCTCCGGAGCGGGGGCTTGTGCCGAAAGAGGCCGGCAACAGGCGCTTACCTTCGGACAGCTCCGGATCGCCGTCTAATGCGTCTCTTGTCGCCTACACGGCAGGGAAAAGCTTTTCCACTCTGTCTAGGAAGGAGAAAGTGTGCCAGCACAGCAAATGCCTCCCGGACTTTCCCTGGAATTCAGCAAGTGCTTTGCAGCTTGAAATTGGAAGGAAAGCCTCAGATTTAGCAGCCAGAGCTTCAGGAGGAGCAGCAGCGAGCACAGCATCGCTTTTGCAGCAGCTCCTTCCATGTGCATGTTTTTGGGAGTGGAAAGGCTTGCAGAGTGTTAAAGTAGCTTTTTCTCTCCGCTGGAAAGCTGCACGCTCAGTGCCAGTGTTCTGCAGCTTCTTTCTTCACGTTTCAGCAGCTAGCACGCTCTCCGTGTGCTGGAGAAGCGGCAGAGGCTTCCTTGCCGGAGAAGCGGCACCTTCGCCGGCAGAGAGCATCCTGCCGGCCGCGGTGCGCTCCGGAGCGGGGGCTTGTGCCGAAAGAGGCCGGCAACAGGCGCTTACCTTCGGACAGCTCCGGATCGCCGTCTAATGCGTCTCTTGTCGCCTACACGGCAGGGAAAAGCTTTTCCACTCTGTCTAGGAAGGAGAAAGTGTGCCAGCACAGCAAATGCCTCCCGGACTTTCCCTGGAATTCAGCAAGTGCTTTGCAGCTTGAAATTGGAAGGAAAGCCTCAGATTTAGCAGCCAGAGCTTCAGGAGGAGCAGCAGCGAGCACAGCATCGGTTTTGCAGCAGCTCCTTCCATGTGCATGTTTTTGGGAGTGGAAAGGCTTGCAGAGTGTTAAAGTAGCTTTTTCTCTCCGCTGGAAAGCTGCACGCTCAGTGCCAGTCTTCTGCAGCTTCTTTCTTCACGTTTCAGCAGCTAGCACGCTCTCCGTGTGCTGGAGAAGCGGCAGAGGCTTCCTTGCCGGAGAAGCGGCACCTTCGCCGGCAGAGAGCATCCTGCCGGCCGCGGTGCGCTCCGGAGCGGGGGCTTGTGCCGAAAGAGGCCGGCAACAGGCGCTTACCTTCGGACAGCTCCGGATCGCCGTCTAATGCGTCTCTTGTCGCCTACACGGCAGGGAAAAGCTTTTCCACTCTGTCTAGGAAGGAGAAAGTGTGCCAGCACAGCAAATGCCTCCCGGACTTTCCCTGCAATTCAGCAAGTGCTTTGCAGCTTGAAATTGGAAGGAAAGCCTCAGATTTAGCAGCCAGAGCTTCAGGAGGAGCAGCAGCGAGCACAGCATCGGTTTTGCAGCAGCTCCTTCCATGTGCATGTTTTTGGGAGTGGAAAGGCTTGCAGAGTGTTAAAGTAGCTTTTTCTCTCCGCTGGAAAGCTGCACGCTCAGTGCCAGTGTTCTGCAGCTTCTTTCTTCACGTTTCAGCAGCTAGCACGCTCTCCGTGTGCTGGAGAAGCGGCAGAGGCTTCCTTGCCGGAGAAGCGGCACCTTCGCCGGCAGAGAGCATCCTGCCGGCCGCGGTGCGCTCCGGAGCGGGGGCTTGTGCCGAAAGAGGCCGGCAACAGGCGCTTACCTTCGGACAGCTCCGGATCGCCGTCTAATGCGTCTCTTGTCGCCTACACGGCAGGGAAAAGCTTTTCCACTCTGTCTAGGAAGGAGAAAGTGTGCCAGCACAGCAAATGCCTCCCGGACTTTCCCTGGAATTCAGCAAGTGCTTTGCAGCTTGAAATTGGAAGGAAAGCCTCAGATTTAGCAGCCAGAGCTTCAGGAGGAGCAGCAGCGAGCACAGCATCGGTTTTGCAGCAGCTCCTTCCATGTGCATGTTTTTGGGAGTGGAAAGGCTTGCAGAGTGTTAAAGTAGCTTTTTCTCTCCGCTGGAAAGCTGCACGCTCAGTGCCAGTGTTCTGCAGCTTCTTTCTTCACGTTTCAGCAGCTAGCACGCTCTCCGTGTGCTGGAGAAGCGGCAGAGGCTTCCTTGCCGGAGAAGCGGCACCTTCGCCGGCAGAGAGCATCCTGCCGGCCGCGGTGCGCTCCGGAGCGGGGGCTTGTGCCGAAAGAGGCCGGCAACAGGCGCTTACCTTCGGACAGCTCCGGATCGCCGTCTAATGCGTCTCTTGTCGCCTACACGGCAGGGAAAAGCTTTTCCACTCTGTCTAGGAAGGAGAAAGTGTGCCAGCACAGCAAATGCCTCCCGGACTTTCCCTGGAATTCAGCAAGTGCTTTGCAGCTTGAAATTGGAAGGAAAGCCTCAGATTTAGCAGCCAGAGCTTCAGGAGGAGCAGCAGCGAGCACAGCATCGGTTTTGCAGCAGCTCCTTCCATGTGCATGTTTTTGGGAGTGGAAAGGCTTGCAGAGTGTTAAAGTAGCTTTTTCTCTCCGCTGGAAAGCTGCACGCTCAGTGCCAGTCTTCTGCAGCTTCTTTCTTCACGTTTCAGCAGCTAGCACGCTCTCCGTGTGCTGGAGAAGCGGCAGAGGCTTCCTTGCCGGAGAAGCGGCACCTTCGCCGGCAGAGAGCATCCTGCCGGCCGCGGTGCGCTCCGGAGCGGGGGCTTGTGCCGAAAGAGGCCGGCAACAGGCGCTTACCTTCGGACAGCTCCGGATCGCCGTCTAATGCGTCTCTTGTCGCCTACACGGCAGGGAAAAGCTTTTCCACTCTGTCTAGGAAGGAGAAAGTGTGCCAGCACAGCAAATGCCTCCCGGACTTTCCCTGGAATTCAGCAAGTGCTTTGCAGCTTGAAATTGGAAGGAAAGCCTCAGATTTAGCAGCCAGAGCTTCAGGAGGAGCAGCAGCGAGCACAGCATCGGTTTTGCAGCAGCTCCTTCCATGTGCATGTTTTTGGGAGTGGAAAGGCTTGCAGAGTGTTAAAGTAGCTTTTTCTCTCCGCTGGAAAGCTGCACGCTCAGTGCCAGTGTTCTGCAGCTTCTTTCTTCACGTTTCAGCAGCTAGCACGCTCTCCGTGTGCTGGAGAAGCGGCAGAGGCTTCCTTGCCGGAGAAGCGGCACCTTCGCCGGCAGAGAGCATCCTGCCGGCCGCGGTGCGCTCCGGAGCGGGGGCTTGTGCCGAAAGAGGCCGGCAACAGGCGCTTACCTTCGGACAGCTCCGGATCGCCGTCTAATGCGTCTCTTGTCGCCTACACGGCAGGGAAAAGCTTTTCCACTCTGTCTAGGAAGGAGAAAGTGTGCCAGCACAGCAAATGCCTCCCGGACTTTCCCTGCAATTCAGCAAGTGCTTTGCAGCTTGAAATTGGAAGGAAAGCCTCAGATTTAGCAGCCAGAGCTTCAGGAGGAGCAGCAGCGAGCACAGCATCGGTTTTGCAGCAGCTCCTTCCATGTGCATGTTTTTGGGAGTGGAAAGGCTTGCAGAGTGTTAAAGTAGCTTTTTCTCTCCGCTGGAAAGCTGCACGCTCAGTGCCAGTCTTCTGCAGCTTCTTTCTTCACGTTTCAGCAGCTAGCACGCTCTCCGTGTGCTGGAGAAGCGGCAGAGGCTTCCTTGCCGGAGAAGCGGCACCTTCGCCGGCAGAGAGCATCCTGCCGGCCGCGGTGCGCTCCGGAGCGGGGGCTTGTGCCGAAAGAGGCCGGCAACAGGCGCTTACCTTCGGACAGCTCCGGATCGCCGTCTAATGCGTCTCTTGTCGCCTACACGGCAGGGAAAAGCTTTTCCACTCTGTCTAGGAAGGAGAAAGTGTGCCAGCACAGCAAATGCCTCCCGGACTTTCCCTGCAATTCAGCAAGTGCTTTGCAGCTTGAAATTGGAAGGAAAGCCTCAGATTTAGCAGCCAGAGCTTCAGGAGGAGCAGCAGCGAGCACAGCATCGGTTTTGCAGCAGCTCCTTCCATGTGCATGTTTTTGGGAGTGGAAAGGCTTGCAGAGTGTTAAAGTAGCTTTTTCTCTCCGCTGGAAAGCTGCACGCTCAGTGCCAGTCTTCTGCAGCTTCTTTCTTCACGTTTCAGCAGCTAGCACGCTCTCCGTGTGCTGGAGAAGCGGCAGAGGCTTCCTTGCCGGAGAAGCGGCACCTTCGCCGGCAGAGAGCATCCTGCCGGCCGCGGTGCGCTCCGGAGCGGGGGCTTGTGCCGAAAGAGGCCGGCAACAGGCGCTTACCTTCGGACAGCTCCGGATCGCCGTCTAATGCGTCTCTTGTCGCCTACACGGCAGGGAAAAGCTTTTCCACTCTGTCTAGGAAGGAGAAAGTGTGCCAGCACAGCAAATGCCTCCCGGACTTTCCCTGGAATTCAGCAAGTGCTTTGCAGCTTGAAATTGGAAGGAAAGCCTCAGATTTAGCAGCCAGAGCTTCAGGAGGAGCAGCAGCGAGCACAGCATCGGTTTTGCAGCAGCTCCTTCCATGTGCATGTTTTTGGGAGTGGAGAGGCTTGCAGAGTGTTAAAGTAGCTTTTTCTCTCCGCTGGAAAGCTGCACGCTCAGTGCCAGTCTTCTGCAGCTTCTTTCTTCACGTTTCAGCAGCTAGCACGCTCTCCGTGTGCTGGAGAAGCGGCAGAGGCTTCCTTGCCGGAGAAGCGGCACCTTCGCCGGCAGAGAGCATCCTGCCGGCCGCGGTGCGCTCCGGAGCGGGGGCTTGTGCCGAAAGAGGCCGGCAACAGGCGCTTACCTTCGGACAGCTCCGGATCGCCGTCTAATGCGTCTCTTGTCGCCTACACGGCAGGGAAAAGCTTTTCCACTCTGTCTAGGAAGGAGAAAGTGTGCCAGCACAGCAAATGCCTCCCGGACTTTCCCTGCAATTCAGCAAGTGCTTTGCAGCTTGAAATTGGAAGGAAAGCCTCAGATTTAGCAGCCAGAGCTTCAGGAGGAGCAGCAGCGAGCACAGCATCGGTTTTGCAGCAGCTCCTTCCATGTGCATGTTTTTGGGAGTGGAGAGGCTTGCAGAGTGTTAAAGTAGCTTTTTCTCTCCGCTGGAAAGCTGCACGCTCAGTGCCAGTCTTCTGCAGCTTCTTTCTTCACGTTTCAGCAGCTAGCACGCTCTCCGTGTGCTGGAGAAGCGGCAGAGGCTTCCTTGCCGGAGAAGCGGCACCTTCGCCGGCAGAGAGCATCCTGCCGGCCGCGGTGCGCTCCGGAGCGGGGGCTTGTGCCGAAAGAGGCCGGCAACAGGCGCTTACCTTCGGACAGCTCCGGATCGCCGTCTAATGCGTCTCTTGTCGCCTACACGGCAGGGAAAAGCTTTTCCACTCTGTCTAGGAAGGAGAAAGTGTGCCAGCACAGCAAATGCCTCCCGGACTTTCCCTGCAATTCAGCAAGTGCTTTGCAGCTTGAAATTGGAAGGAAAGCCTCAGATTTAGCAGCCAGAGCTTCAGGAGGAGCAGCAGCGAGCACAGCATCGGTTTTGCAGCAGCTCCTTCCATGTGCATGTTTTTGGGAGTGGAGAGGCTTGCAGAGTGTTAAAGTAGCTTTTTCTCTCCGCTGGAAAGCTGCACGCTCAGTGCCAGTCTTCTGCAGCTTCTTTCTTCACGTTTCAGCAGCTAGCACGCTCTCCGTGTGCTGGAGAAGCGGCAGAGGCTTCCTTGCCGGAGAAGCGGCACCTTCGCCGGCAGAGAGCATCCTGCCGGCCGCGGTGCGCTCCGGAGCGGGGGCTTGTGCCGAAAGAGGCCGGCAACAGGCGCTTACCTTCGGACAGCTCCGGATCGCCGTCTAATGCGTCTCTTGTCGCCTACACGGCAGGGAAAAGCTTTTCCACTCTGTCTAGGAAGGAGAAAGTGTGCCAGCACAGCAAATGCCTCCCGGACTTTCCCTGGAATTCAGCAAGTGCTTTGCAGCTTGAAATTGGAAGGAAAGCCTCAGATTTAGCAGCCAGAGCTTCAGGAGGAGCAGCAGCGAGCACAGCATCGGTTTTGCAGCAGCTCCTTCCATGTGCATGTTTTTGGGAGTGGAGAGGCTTGCAGAGTGTTAAAGTAGCTTTTTCTCTCCGCTGGAAAGCTGCACGCTCAGTGCCAGTCTTCTGCAGCTTCTTTCTTCACGTTTCAGCAGCTAGCACGCTCTCCGTGTGCTGGAGAAGCGGCAGAGGCTTCCTTGCCGGAGAAGCGGCACCTTCGCCGGCAGAGAGCATCCTGCCGGCCGCGGTGCGCTCCGGAGCGGGGGCTTGTGCCGAAAGAGGCCGGCAACAGGCGCTTACCTTCGGACAGCTCCGGATCGCCGTCTAATGCGTCTCTTGTCGCCTACACGGCAGGGAAAAGCTTTTCCACTCTGTCTAGGAAGGAGAAAGTGTGCCAGCACAGCAAATGCCTCCCGGACTTTCCCTGCAATTCAGCAAGTGCTTTGCAGCTTGAAATTGGAAGGAAAGCCTCAGATTTAGCAGCCAGAGCTTCAGGAGGAGCAGCAGCGAGCACAGCATCGGTTTTGCAGCAGCTCCTTCCATGTGCATGTTTTTGGGAGTGGAAAGGCTTGCAGAGTGTTAAAGTAGCTTTTTCTCTCCGCTGGAAAGCTGCACGCTCAGTGCCAGTCTTCTGCAGCTTCTTTCTTCACGTTTCAGCAGCTAGCACGCTCTCCGTGTGCTGGAGAAGCGGCAGAGGCTTCCTTGCCGGAGAAGCGGCACCTTCGCCGGCAGAGAGCATCCTGCCGGCCGCGGTGCGCTCCGGAGCGGGGGCTTGTGCCGAAAGAGGCCGGCAACAGGCGCTTACCTTCGGACAGCTCCGGATCGCCGTCTAATGCGTCTCTTGTCGCCTACACGGCAGGGAAAAGCTTTTCCACTCTGTCTAGGAAGGAGAAAGTGTGCCAGCACAGCAAATGCCTCCCGGACTTTCCCTGGAATTCAGCAAGTGCTTTGCAGCTTGAAATTGGAAGGAAAGCCTCAGATTTAGCAGCCAGAGCTTCAGGAGGAGCAGCAGCGAGCACAGCATCGGTTTTGCAGCAGCTCCTTCCATGTGCATGTTTTTGGGAGTGGAGAGGCTTGCAGAGTGTTAAAGTAGCTTTTTCTCTCCGCTGGAAAGCTGCACGCTCAGTGCCAGTCTTCTGCAGCTTCTTTCTTCACGTTTCAGCAGCTAGCACGCTCTCCGTGTGCTGGAGAAGCGGCAGAGGCTTCCTTGCCGGAGAAGCGGCACCTTCGCCGGCAGAGAGCATCCTGCCGGCCGCGGTGCGCTCCGGAGCGGGGGCTTGTGCCGAAAGAGGCCGGCAACAGGCGCTTACCTTCGGACAGCTCCGGATCGCCGTCTAATGCGTCTCTTGTCGCCTACACGGCAGGGAAAAGCTTTTCCACTCTGTCTAGGAAGGAGAAAGTGTGCCAGCACAGCAAATGCCTCCCGGACTTTCCCTGCAATTCAGCAAGTGCTTTGCAGCTTGAAATTGGAAGGAAAGCCTCAGATTTAGCAGCCAGAGCTTCAGGAGGAGCAGCAGCGAGCACAGCATCGGTTTTGCAGCAGCTCCTTCCATGTGCATGTTTTTGGGAGTGGAGAGGCTTGCAGAGTGTTAAAGTAGCTTTTTCTCTCCGCTGGAAAGCTGCACGCTCAGTGCCAGTCTTCTGCAGCTTCTTTCTTCACGTTTCAGCAGCTAGCACGCTCTCCGTGTGCTGGAGAAGCGGCAGAGGCTTCCTTGCCGGAGAAGCGGCACCTTCGCCGGCAGAGAGCATCCTGCCGGCCGCGGTGCGCTCCGGAGCGGGGGCTTGTGCCGAAAGAGGCCGGCAACAGGCGCTTACCTTCGGACAGCTCCGGATCGCCGTCTAATGCGTCTCTTGTCGCCTACACGGCAGGGAAAAGCTTTTCCACTCTGTCTAGGAAGGAGAAAGTGTGCCAGCACAGCAAATGCCTCCCGGACTTTCCCTGCAATTCAGCAAGTGCTTTGCAGCTTGAAATTGGAAGGAAAGCCTCAGATTTAGCAGCCAGAGCTTCAGGAGGAGCAGCAGCGAGCACAGCATCGCTTTTGCAGCAGCTCCTTCCATGTGCATGTTTTTGGGAGTGGAGAGGCTTGCAGAGTGTTAAAGTAGCTTTTTCTCTCCGCTGGAAAGCTGCACGCTCAGTGCCAGTCTTCTGCAGCTTCTTTCTTCACGTTTCAGCAGCTAGCACGCTCTCCGTGTGCTGGAGAAGCGGCAGAGGCTTCCTTGCCGGAGAAGCGGCACCTTCGCCGGCAGAGAGCATCCTGCCGGCCGCGGTGCGCTCCGGAGCGGGGGCTTGTGCCGAAAGAGGCCGGCAACAGGCGCTTACCTTCGGACAGCTCCGGATCGCCGTCTAATGCGTCTCTTGTCGCCTACACGGCAGGGAAAAGCTTTTCCACTCTGTCTAGGAAGGAGAAAGTGTGCCAGCACAGCAAATGCCTCCCGGACTTTCCCTGGAATTCAGCAAGTGCTTTGCAGCTTGAAATTGGAAGGAAAGCCTCAGATTTAGCAGCCAGAGCTTCAGGAGGAGCAGCAGCGAGCACAGCATCGGTTTTGCAGCAGCTCCTTCCATGTGCATGTTTTTGGGAGTGGAGAGGCTTGCAGAGTGTTAAAGTAGCTTTTTCTCTCCGCTGGAAAGCTGCACGCTCAGTGCCAGTCTTCTGCAGCTTCTTTCTTCACGTTTCAGCAGCTAGCACGCTCTCCGTGTGCTGGAGAAGCGGCAGAGGCTTCCTTGCCGGAGAAGCGGCACCTTCGCCGGCAGAGAGCATCCTGCCGGCCGCGGTGCGCTCCGGAGCGGGGGCTTGTGCCGAAAGAGGCCGGCAACAGGCGCTTACCTTCGGACAGCTCCGGATCGCCGTCTAATGCGTCTCTTGTCGCCTACACGGCAGGGAAAAGCTTTTCCACTCTGTCTAGGAAGGAGAAAGTGTGCCAGCACAGCAAATGCCTCCCGGACTTTCCCTGGAATTCAGCAAGTGCTTTGCAGCTTGAAATTGGAAGGAAAGCCTCAGATTTAGCAGCCAGAGCTTCAGGAGGAGCAGCAGCGAGCACAGCATCGCTTTTGCAGCAGCTCCTTCCATGTGCATGTTTTTGGGAGTGGAAAGGCTTGCAGAGTGTTAAAGTAGCTTTTTCTCTCCGCTGGAAAGCTGCACGCTCAGTGCCAGTGTTCTGCAGCTTCTTTCTTCACGTTTCAGCAGCTAGCACGCTCTCCGTGTGCTGGAGAAGCGGCAGAGGCTTCCTTGCCGGAGAAGCGGCACCTTCGCCGGCAGAGAGCATCCTGCCGGCCGCGGTGCGCTCCGGAGCGGGGGCTTGTGCCGAAAGAGGCCGGCAACAGGCGCTTACCTTCGGACAGCTCCGGATCGCCGTCTAATGCGTCTCTTGTCGCCTACACGGCAGGGAAAAGCTTTTCCACTCTGTCTAGGAAGGAGAAAGTGTGCCAGCACAGCAAATGCCTCCCGGACTTTCCCTGGAATTCAGCAAGTGCTTTGCAGCTTGAAATTGGAAGGAAAGCCTCAGATTTAGCAGCCAGAGCTTCAGGAGGAGCAGCAGCGAGCACAGCATCGCTTTTGCAGCAGCTCCTTCCATGTGCATGTTTTTGGGAGTGGAAAGGCTTGCAGAGTGTTAAAGTAGCTTTTTCTCTCCGCTGGAAAGCTGCACGCTCAGTGCCAGTCTTCTGCAGCTTCTTTCTTCACGTTTCAGCAGCTAGCACGCTCTCCGTGTGCTGGAGAAGCGGCAGAGGCTTCCTTGCCGGAGAAGCGGCACCTTCGCCGGCAGAGAGCATCCTGCCGGCCGCGGTGCGCTCCGGAGCGGGGGCTTGTGCCGAAAGAGGCCGGCAACAGGCGCTTACCTTCGGACAGCTCCGGATCGCCGTCTAATGCGTCTCTTGTCGCCTACACGGCAGGGAAAAGCTTTTCCACTCTGTCTAGGAAGGAGAAAGTGTGCCAGCACAGCAAATGCCTCCCGGACTTTCCCTGGAATTCAGCAAGTGCTTTGCAGCTTGAAATTGGAAGGAAAGCCTCAGATTTAGCAGCCAGAGCTTCAGGAGGAGCAGCAGCGAGCACAGCATCGCTTTTGCAGCAGCTCCTTCCATGTGCATGTTTTTGGGAGTAGAAAGGCTTGCAGAGTGTTAAAGTAGCTTTTTCTCTCCGCTGGAAAGCTGCACGCTCAGTGCCAGTGTTCTGCAGCTTCTTTCTTCACGTTTCAGCAGCTAGCACGCTCTCCGTGTGCTGGAGAAGCGGCAGAGGCTTCCTTGCCGGAGAAGCGGCACCTTCGCCGGCAGAGAGCATCCTGCCGGCCGCGGTGCGCTCCGGAGCGGGGGCTTGTGCCGAAAGAGGCCGGCAACAGGCGCTTACCTTCGGACAGCTCCGGATCGCCGTCTAATGCGTCTCTTGTCGCCTACACGGCAGGGAAAAGCTTTTCCACTCTGTCTAGGAAGGAGAAAGTGTGCCAGCACAGCAAATGCCTCCCGGACTTTCCCTGGAATTCAGCAAGTGCTTTGCAGCTTGAAATTGGAAGGAAAGCCTCAGATTTAGCAGCCAGAGCTTCAGGAGGAGCAGCAGCGAGCACAGCATCGGTTTTGCAGCAGCTCCTTCCATGTGCATGTTTTTGGGAGTGGAGAGGCTTGCAGAGTGTTAAAGTAGCTTTTTCTCTCCGCTGGAAAGCTGCACGCTCAGTGCCAGTGTTCTGCAGCTTCTTTCTTCACGTTTCAGCAGCTAGCACGCTCTCCGTGTGCTGGAGAAGCGGCAGAGGCTTCCTTGCCGGAGAAGCGGCACCTTCGCCGGCAGAGAGCATCCTGCCGGCCGCGGTGCGCTCCGGAGCGGGGACTTGTGCCGAAAGAGGCCGGCAACAGGCGCTTACCTTCGGACAGCTCCGGATCGCCGTCTAATGCGTCTCTTGTCGCCTACACGGCAGGGAAAAGCTTTTCCACTCTGTCTAGGAAGGAGAAAGTGTGCCAGCACAGCAAATGCCTCCCGGACTTTCCCTGGAATTCAGCAAGTGCTTTGCAGCTTGAAATTGGAAGGAAAGCCTCAGATTTAGCAGCCAGAGCTTCAGGAGGAGCAGCAGCGAGCACAGCATCGGTTTTGCAGCAGCTCCTTCCATGTGCATGTTTTTGGGAGTGGAAAGGCTTGCAGAGTGTTAAAGTAGCTTTTTCTCTCCGCTGGAAAGCTGCACGCTCAGTGCCAGTCTTCTGCAGCTTCTTTCTTCACGTTTCAGCAGCTAGCACGCTCTCCGTGTGCTGGAGAAGCGGCAGAGGCTTCCTTGCCGGAGAAGCGGCACCTTCGCCGGCAGAGAGCATCCTGCCGGCCGCGGTGCGCTCCGGAGCGGGGGCTTGTGCCGAAAGAGGCC
This sequence comes from Fringilla coelebs, assembly GCF_963513975.1. Lineage (NCBI taxonomy): Eukaryota > Metazoa > Chordata > Aves > Passeriformes > Fringillidae > Fringilla > Fringilla coelebs. Next base: position 31,016 of record NW_028167463.1, on the reverse strand, counting down.
GGCAACAGGCGCTTACCTTCGGACAGCTCCGGATCGCCGTCTAATGCGTCTCTTGTCGCCTACACGGCAGGGAAAAGCTTTTCCACTCTGTCTAGGAAGGAGAAAGTGTGCCAGCACAGCAAATGCCTCCCGGACTTTCCCTGCAATTCAGCAAGTGCTTTGCAGCTTGAAATTGGAAGGAAAGCCTCAGATTTAGCAGCCAGAGCTTCAGGAGGAGCAGCAGCGAGCACAGCATCGGTTTTGCAGCAGCTCCTTCCATGTGCATGTTTTTGGGAGTGGAAAGGCTTGCAGAGTGTTAAAGTAGCTTTTTCTCTCCGCTGGAAAGCTGCACGCTCAGTGCCAGTGTTCTGCAGCTTCTTTCTTCACGTTTCAGCAGCTAGCACGCTCTCCGTGTGCTGGAGAAGCGGCAGAGGCTTCCTTGCCGGAGAAGCGGCACCTTCGCCGGCAGAGAGCATCCTGCCGGCCGCGGTGCGCTCCGGAGCGGGGGCTTGTGCCGAAAGAGGCCGGCAACAGGCGCTTACCTTCGGACAGCTCCGGATCGCCGTCTAATGCGTCTCTTGTCGCCTACACGGCAGGGAAAAGCTTTTCCACTCTGTCTAGGAAGGAGAAAGTGTGCCAGCACAGCAAATGCCTCCCGGACTTTCCCTGGAATTCAGCAAGTGCTTTGCAGCTTGAAATTGGAAGGAAAGCCTCAGATTTAGCAGCCAGAGCTTCAGGAGGAGCAGCAGCGAGCACAGCATCGGTTTTGCAGCAGCTCCTTCCATGTGCATGTTTTTGGGAGTGGAGAGGCTTGCAGAGTGTTAAAGTAGCTTTTTCTCTCCGCTGGAAAGCTGCACGCTCAGTGCCAGTGTTCTGCAGCTTCTTTCTTCACGTTTCAGCAGCTAGCACGCTCTCCGTGTGCTGGAGAAGCGGCAGAGGCTTCCTTGCCGGAGAAGCGGCACCTTCGCCGGCAGAGAGCATCCTGCCGGCCGCGGTGCGCTCCGGAGCGGGGGCTTGTGCCGAAAGAGGCCGGCAACAGGCGCTTACCTTCGGACAGCTCCGGATCGCCGTCTAATGCGTCTCTTGTCGCCTACACGGCAGGGAAAAGCTTTTCCACTCTGTCTAGGAAGGAGAAAGTGTGCCAGCACAGCAAATGCCTCCCGGACTTTCCCTGCAATTCAGCAAGTGCTTTGCAGCTTGAAATTGGAAGGAAAGCCTCAGATTTAGCAGCCAGAGCTTCAGGAGGAGCAGCAGCGAGCACAGCATCGGTTTTGCAGCAGCTCCTTCCATGTGCATGTTTTTGGGAGTGGAGAGGCTTGCAGAGTGTTAAAGTAGCTTTTTCTCTCCGCTGGAAAGCTGCACGCTCAGTGCCAGTGTTCTGCAGCTTCTTTCTTCACGTTTCAGCAGCTAGCACGCTCTCCGTGTGCTGGAGAAGCGGCAGAGGCTTCCTTGCCGGAGAAGCGGCACCTTCGCCGGCAGAGAGCATCCTGCCGGCCGCGGTGCGCTCCGGAGCGGGGGCTTGTGCCGAAAGAGGCCGGCAACAGGCGCTTACCTTCGGACAGCTCCGGATCGCCGTCTAATGCGTCTCTTGTCGCCTACACGGCAGGGAAAAGCTTTTCCACTCTGTCTAGGAAGGAGAAAGTGTGCCAGCACAGCAAATGCCTCCCGGACTTTCCCTGGAATTCAGCAAGTGCTTTGCAGCTTGAAATGGGAAGGAAAGCCTCAGATTTAGCAGCCAGAGCTTCAGGAGGAGCAGCAGCGAGCACAGCATCGGTTTTGCAGCAGCTCCTTCCATGTGCATGTTTTTGGGAGTGGAGAGGCTTGCAGAGTGTTAAAGTAGCTTTTTCTCTCCGCTGGAAAGCTGCACGCTCAGTGCCAGTCTTCTGCAGCTTCTTTCTTCACGTTTCAGCAGCTAGCACGCTCTCCGTGTGCTGGAGAAGCGGCAGAGGCTTCCTTGCCGGAGAAGCGGCACCTTCGCCGGCAGAGAGCATCCTGCCGGCCGCGGTGCGCTCCGGAGCGGGGGCTTGTGCCGAAAGAGGCCGGCAACAGGCGCTTACCTTCGGACAGCTCCGGATCGCCGTCTAATGCGTCTCTTGTCGCCTACACGGCAGGGAAAAGCTTTTCCACTCTGTCTAGGAAGGAGAAAGTGTGCCAGCACAGCAAATGCCTCCCGGACTTTCCCTGGAATTCAGCAAGTGCTTTGCAGCTTGAAATTGGAAGGAAAGCCTCAGATTTAGCAGCCAGAGCTTCAGGAGGAGCAGCAGCGAGCACAGCATCGGTTTTGCAGCAGCTCCTTCCATGTGCATGTTTTTGGGAGTGGAAAGGCTTGCAGAGTGTTAAAGTAGCTTTTTCTCTCCGCTGGAAAGCTGCACGCTCAGTGCCAGTGTTCTGCAGCTTCTTTCTTCACGTTTCAGCAGCTAGCACGCTCTCCGTGTGCTGGAGAAGCGGCAGAGGCTTCCTTGCCGGAGAAGCGGCACCTTCGCCGGCAGAGAGCATCCTGCCGGCCGCGGTGCGCTCCGGAGCGGGGGCTTGTGCCGAAAGAGGCCGGCAACAGGCGCTTACCTTCGGACAGCTCCGGATCGCCGTCTAATGCGTCTCTTGTCGCCTACACGGCAGGGAAAAGCTTTTCCACTCTGTCTAGGAAGGAGAAAGTGTGCCAGCACAGCAAATGCCTCCCGGACTTTCCCTGGAATTCAGCAAGTGCTTTGCAGCTTGAAATTGGAAGGAAAGCCTCAGATTTAGCAGCCAGAGCTTCAGGAGGAGCAGCAGCGAGCACAGCATCGGTTTTGCAGCAGCTCCTTCCATGTGCATGTTTTTGGGAGTGGAAAGGCTTGCAGAGTGTTAAAGTAGCTTTTTCTCTCCGCTGGAAAGCTGCACGCTCAGTGCCAGTCTTCTGCAGCTTCTTTCTTCACGTTTCAGCAGCTAGCACGCTCTCCGTGTGCTGGAGAAGCGGCAGAGGCTTCCTTGCCGGAGAAGCGGCACCTTCGCCGGCAGAGAGCATCCTGCCGGCCGCGGTGCGCTCCGGAGCGGGGGCTTGTGCCGAAAGAGGCCGGCAACAGGCGCTTACCTTCGGACAGCTCCGGATCGCCGTCTAATGCGTCTCTTGTCGCCTACACGGCAGGGAAAAGCTTTTCCACTCTGTCTAGGAAGGAGAAAGTGTGCCAGCACAGCAAATGCCTCCCGGACTTTCCCTGGAATTCAGCAAGTGCTTTGCAGCTTGAAATTGGAAGGAAAGCCTCAGATTTAGCAGCCAGAGCTTCAGGAGGAGCAGCAGCGAGCACAGCATCGGTTTTGCAGCAGCTCCTTCCATGTGCATGTTTTTGGGAGTGGAAAGGCTTGCAGAGTGTTAAAGTAGCTTTTTCTCTCCGCTGGAAAGCTGCACGCTCAGTGCCAGTGTTCTGCAGCTTCTTTCTTCACGTTTCAGCAGCTAGCACGCTCTCCGTGTGCTGGAGAAGCGGCAGAGGCTTCCTTGCCGGAGAAGCGGCACCTTCGCCGGCAGAGAGCATCCTGCCGGCCGCGGTGCGCTCCGGAGCGGGGGCTTGTGCCGAAAGAGGCCGGCAACAGGCGCTTACCTTCGGACAGCTCCGGATCGCCGTCTAATGCGTCTCTTGTCGCCTACACGGCAGGGAAAAGCTTTTCCACTCTGTCTAGGAAGGAGAAAGTGTGCCAGCACAGCAAATGCCTCCCGACTTTCCCTGGAATTCAGCAAGTGCTTTGCAGCTTGAAATTGGAAGGAAAGCCTCAGATTTAGCAGCCAGAGCTTCAGGAGGAGCAGCAGCGAGCACAGCATCGGTTTTGCAGCAGCTCCTTCCATGTGCATGTTTTTGGGAGTGGAGAGGCTTGCAGAGTGTTAAAGTAGCTTTTTCTCTCCGCTGGAAAGCTGCACGCTCAGTGCCAGTGTTCTGCAGCTTCTTTCTTCACGTTTCAGCAGCTAGCACGCTCTCCGTGTGCTGGAGAAGCGGCAGAGGCTTCCTTGCCGGAGAAGCGGCACCTTCGCCGGCAGAGAGCATCCTGCCGGCCGCGGTGCGCTCCGGAGCGGGGGCTTGTGCCGAAAGAGGCCGGCAACAGGCGCTTACCTTCGGACAGCTCCGGATCGCCGTCTAATGCGTCTCTTGTCGCCTACACGGCAGGGAAAAGCTTTTCCACTCTGTCTAGGAAGGAGAAAGTGTGCCAGCACAGCAAATGCCTCCCGGACTTTCCCTGGAATTCAGCAAGTGCTTTGCAGCTTGAAATTGGAAGGAAAGCCTCAGATTTAGCAGCCAGAGCTTCAGGAGGAGCAGCAGCGAGCACAGCATCGGTTTTGCAGCAGCTCCTTCCATGTGCATGTTTTTGGGAGTGGAAAGGCTTGCAGAGTGTTAAAGTAGCTTTTTCTCTCCGCTGGAAAGCTGCACGCTCAGTGCCAGTCTTCTGCAGCTTCTTTCTTCACGTTTCAGCAGCTAGCACGCTCTCCGTGTGCTGGAGAAGCGGCAGAGGCTTCCTTGCCGGAGAAGCGGCACCTTCGCCGGCAGAGAGCATCCTGCCGGCCGCGGTGCGCTCCGGAGCGGGGGCTTGTGCCGAAAGAGGCCGGCAACAGGCGCTTACCTTCGGACAGCTCCGGATCGCCGTCTAATGCGTCTCTTGTCGCCTACACGGCAGGGAAAAGCTTTTCCACTCTGTCTAGGAAGGAGAAAGTGTGCCAGCACAGCAAATGCCTCCCGGACTTTCCCTGGAATTCAGCAAGTGCTTTGCAGCTTGAAATTGGAAGGAAAGCCTCAGATTTAGCAGCCAGAGCTTCAGGAGGAGCAGCAGCGAGCACAGCATCGCTTTTGCAGCAGCTCCTTCCATGTGCATGTTTTTGGGAGTGGAAAGGCTTGCAGAGTGTTAAAGTAGCTTTTTCTCTCCGCTGGAAAGCTGCACGCTCAGTGCCAGTCTTCTGCAGCTTCTTTCTTCACGTTTCAGCAGCTAGCACGCTCTCCGTGTGCTGGAGAAGCGGCAGAGGCTTCCTTGCCGGAGAAGCGGCACCTTCGCCGGCAGAGAGCATCCTGCCGGCCGCGGTGCGCTCCGGAGCGGGGGCTTGTGCCGAAAGAGGCCGGCAACAGGCGCTTACCTTCGGACAGCTCCGGATCGCCGTCTAATGCGTCTCTTGTCGCCTACACGGCAGGGAAAAGCTTTTCCACTCTGTCTAGGAAGGAGAAAGTGTGCCAGCACAGCAAATGCCTCCCGGACTTTCCCTGCAATTCAGCAAGTGCTTTGCAGCTTGAAATTGGAAGGAAAGCCTCAGATTTAGCAGCCAGAGCTTCAGGAGGAGCAGCAGCGAGCACAGCATCGGTTTTGCAGCAGCTCCTTCCATGTGCATGTTTTTGGGAGTGGAAAGGCTTGCAGAGTGTTAAAGTAGCTTTTTCTCTCCGCTGGAAAGCTGCACGCTCAGTGCCAGTCTTCTGCAGCTTCTTTCTTCACGTTTCAGCAGCTAGCACGCTCTCCGTGTGCTGGAGAAGCGGCAGAGGCTTCCTTGCCGGAGAAGCGGCACCTTCGCCGGCAGAGAGCATCCTGCCGGCCGCGGTGCGCTCCGGAGCGGGGGCTTGTGCCGAAAGAGGCCGGCAACAGGCGCTTACCTTCGGACAGCTCCGGATCGCCGTCTAATGCGTCTCTTGTCGCCTACACGGCAGGGAAAAGCTTTTCCACTCTGTCTAGGAAGGAGAAAGTGTGCCAGCACAGCAAATGCCTCCCGGACTTTCCCTGGAATTCAGCAAGTGCTTTGCAGCTTGAAATTGGAAGGAAAGCCTCAGATTTAGCAGCCAGAGCTTCAGGAGGAGCAGCAGCGAGCACAGCATCGGTTTTGCAGCAGCTCCTTCCATGTGCATGTTTTTGGGAGTGGAGAGGCTTGCAGAGTGTTAAAGTAGCTTTTTCTCTCCGCTGGAAAGCTGCACGCTCAGTGCCAGTGTTCTGCAGCTTCTTTCTTCACGTTTCAGCAGCTAGCACGCTCTCCGTGTGCTGGAGAAGCGGCAGAGGCTTCCTTGCCGGAGAAGCGGCACCTTCGCCGGCAGAGAGCATCCTGCCGGCCGCGGTGCGCTCCGGAGCGGGGGCTTGTGCCGAAAGAGGCCGGCAACAGGCGCTTACCTTCGGACAGCTCCGGATCGCCGTCTAATGCGTCTCTTGTCGCCTACACGGCACGGAAAAGCTTTTCCACTCTGTCTAGGAAGGAGAAAGTGTGCCAGCACAGCAAATGCCTCCCGGACTTTCCCTGGAATTCAGCAAGTGCTTTGCAGCTTGAAATTGGAAGGAAAGCCTCAGATTTAGCAGCCAGAGCTTCAGGAGGAGCAGCAGCGAGCACAGCATCGGTTTTGCAGCAGCTCCTTCCATGTGCATGTTTTTGGGAGTGGAAAGGCTTGCAGAGTGTTAAAGTAGCTTTTTCTCTCCGCTGGAAAGCTGCACGCTCAGTGCCAGTGTTCTGCAGCTTCTTTCTTCACGTTTCAGCAGCTAGCACGCTCTCCGTGTGCTGGAGAAGCGGCAGAGGCTTCCTTGCCGGAGAAGCGGCACCTTCGCCGGCAGAGAGCATCCTGCCGGCCGCGGTGCGCTCCGGAGCGGGGGCTTGTGCCGAAAGAGGCCGGCAACAGGCGCTTACCTTCGGACAGCTCCGGATCGCCGTCTAATGCGTCTCTTGTCGCCTACACGGCAGGGAAAAGCTTTTCCACTCTGTCTAGGAAGGAGAAAGTGTGCCAGCACAGCAAATGCCTCCCGGACTTTCCCTGGAATTCAGCAAGTGCTTTGCAGCTTGAAATTGGAAGGAAAGCCTCAGATTTAGCAGCCAGAGCTTCAGGAGGAGCAGCAGCGAGCACAGCATCGGTTTTGCAGCAGCTCCTTCCATGTGCATGTTTTTGGGAGTGGAGAGGCTTGCAGAGTGTTAAAGTAGCTTTTTCTCTCCGCTGGAAAGCTGCACGCTCAGTGCCAGTCTTCTGCAGCTTCTTTCTTCACGTTTCAGCAGCTAGCACGCTCTCCGTGTGCTGGAGAAGCGGCAGAGGCTTCCTTGCCGGAGAAGCGGCACCTTCGCCGGCAGAGAGCATCCTGCCGGCCGCGGTGCGCTCCGGAGCGGGGGCTTGTGCCGAAAGAGGCCGGCAACAGGCGCTTACCTTCGGACAGCTCCGGATCGCCGTCTAATGCGTCTCTTGTCGCCTACACGGCAGGGAAAAGCTTTTCCACTCTGTCTAGGAAGGAGAAAGTGTGCCAGCACAGCAAATGCCTCCCGGACTTTCCCTGCAATTCAGCAAGTGCTTTGCAGCTTGAAATTGGAAGGAAAGCCTCAGATTTAGCAGCCAGAGCTTCAGGAGGAGCAGCAGCGAGCACAGCATCGGTTTTGCAGCAGCTCCTTCCATGTGCATGTTTTTGGGAGTGGAAAGGCTTGCAGAGTGTTAAAGTAGCTTTTTCTCTCCGCTGGAAAGCTGCACGCTCAGTGCCAGTCTTCTGCAGCTTCTTTCTTCACGTTTCAGCAGCTAGCACGCTCTCCGTGTGCTGGAGAAGCGGCAGAGGCTTCCTTGCCGGAGAAGCGGCACCTTCGCCGGCAGAGAGCATCCTGCCGGCCGCGGTGCGCTCCGGAGCGGGGGCTTGTGCCGAAAGAGGCCGGCAACAGGCGCTTACCTTCGGACAGCTCCGGATCGCCGTCTAATGCGTCTCTTGTCGCCTACACGGCAGGGAAAAGCTTTTCCACTCTGTCTAGGAAGGAGAAAGTGTGCCAGCACAGCAAATGCCTCCCGGACTTTCCCTGGAATTCAGCAAGTGCTTTGCAGCTTGAAATTGGAAGGAAAGCCTCAGATTTAGCAGCCAGAGCTTCAGGAGGAGCAGCAGCGAGCACAGCATCGGTTTTGCAGCAGCTCCTTCCATGTGCATGTTTTTGGGAGTGGAAAGGCTTGCAGAGTGTTAAAGTAGCTTTTTCTCTCCGCTGGAAAGCTGCACGCTCAGTGCCAGTCTTCTGCAGCTTCTTTCTTCACGTTTCAGCAGCTAGCACGCTCTCCGTGTGCTGGAGAAGCGGCAGAGGCTTCCTTGCCGGAGAAGCGGCACCTTCGCCGGCAGAGAGCATCCTGCCGGCCGCGGTGCGCTCCGGAGCGGGGGCTTGTGCCGAAAGAGGCCGGCAACAGGCGCTTACCTTCGGACAGCTCCGGATCGCCGTCTAATGCGTCTCTTGTCGCCTACACGGCAGGGAAAAGCTTTTCCACTCTGTCTAGGAAGGAGAAAGTGTGCCAGCACAGCAAATGCCTCCCGGACTTTCCCTGCAATTCAGCAAGTGCTTTGCAGCTTGAAATTGGAAGGAAAGCCTCAGATTTAGCAGCCAGAGCTTCAGGAGGAGCAGAAGCGAGCACAGCATCGGTTTTGCAGCAGCTCCTTCCATGTGCATGTTTTTGGGAGTGGAGAGGCTTGCAGAGTGTTAAAGTAGCTTTTTCTCTCCGCTGGAAAGCTGCACGCTCAGTGCCAGTCTTCTGCAGCTTCTTTCTTCACGTTTCAGCAGCTAGCACGCTCTCCGTGTGCTGGAGAAGCGGCAGAGGCTTCCTTGCCGGAGAAGCGGCACCTTCGCCGGCAGAGAGCATCCTGCCGGCCGCGGTGCGCTCCGGAGCGGGGGCTTGTGCCGAAAGAGGCCGGCAACAGGCGCTTACCTTCGGACAGCTCCGGATCGCCGTCTAATGCGTCTCTTGTCGCCTACACGGCAGGGAAAAGCTTTTCCACTCTGTCTAGGAAGGAGAAAGTGTGCCAGCACAGCAAATGCCTCCCGGACTTTCCCTGCAATTCAGCAAGTGCTTTGCAGCTTGAAATTGGAAGGAAAGCCTCAGATTTAGCAGCCAGAGCTTCAGGAGGAGCAGCAGCGAGCACAGCATCGGTTTTGCAGCAGCTCCTTCCATGTGCATGTTTTTGGGAGTGGAGAGGCTTGCAGAGTGTTAAAGTAGCTTTTTCTCTCCGCTGGAAAGCTGCACGCTCAGTGCCAGTGTTCTGCAGCTTCTTTCTTCACGTTTCAGCAGCTAGCACGCTCTCCGTGTGCTGGAGAAGCGGCAGAGGCTTCCTTGCCGGAGAAGCGGCACCTTCGCCGGCAGAGAGCATCCTGCCGGCCGCGGTGCGCTCCGGAGCGGGGGCTTGTGCCGAAAGAGGCCGGCAACAGGCGCTTACCTTCGGACAGCTCCGGATCGCCGTCTAATGCGTCTCTTGTCGCCTACACGGCAGGGAAAAGCTTTTCCACTCTGTCTAGGAAGGAGAAAGTGTGCCAGCACAGCAAATGCCTCCCGGACTTTCCCTGCAATTCAGCAAGTGCTTTGCAGCTTGAAATTGGAAGGAAAGCCTCAGATTTAGCAGCCAGAGCTTCAGGAGGAGCAGCAGCGAGCACAGCATCGGTTTTGCAGCAGCTCCTTCCATGTGCATGTTTTTGGGAGTGGAAAGGCTTGCAGAGTGTTAAAGTAGCTTTTTCTCTCCGCTGGAAAGCTGCACGCTCAGTGCCAGTCTTCTGCAGCTTCTTTCTTCACGTTTCAGCAGCTAGCACGCTCTCCGTGTGCTGGAGAAGCGGCAGAGGCTTCCTTGCCGGAGAAGCGGCACCTTCGCCGGCAGAGAGCATCCTGCCGGCCGCGGTGCGCTCCGGAGCGGGGGCTTGTGCCGAAAGAGGCCGGCAACAGGCGCTTACCTTCGGACAGCTCCGGATCGCCGTCTAATGCGTCTCTTGTCGCCTACACGGCAGGGAAAAGCTTTTCCACTCTGTCTAGGAAGGAGAAAGTGTGCCAGCACAGCAAATGCCTCCCGGACTTTCCCTGGAATTCAGCAAGTGCTTTGCAGCTTGAAATTGGAAGGAAAGCCTCAGATTTAGCAGCCAGAGCTTCAGGAGGAGCAGCAGCGAGCACAGCATCGGTTTTGCAGCAGCTCCTTCCATGTGCATGTTTTTGGGAGTGGAAAGGCTTGCAGAGTGTTAAAGTAGCTTTTTCTCTCCGCTGGAAAGCTGCACGCTCAGTGCCAGTCTTCTGCAGCTTCTTTCTTCACGTTTCAGCAGCTAGCACGCTCTCCGTGTGCTGGAGAAGCGGCAGAGGCTTCCTTGCCGGAGAAGCGGCACCTTCGCCGGCAGAGAGCATCCTGCCGGCCGCGGTGCGCTCCGGAGCGGGGGCTTGTGCCGAAAGAGGCCGGCAACAGGCGCTTACCTTCGGACAGCTCCGGATCGCCGTCTAATGCGTCTCTTGTCGCCTACACGGCAGGGAAAAGCTTTTCCACTCTGTCTAGGAAGGAGAAAGTGTGCCAGCACAGCAAATGCCTCCCGGACTTTCCCTGCAATTCAGCAAGTGCTTTGCAGCTTGAAATTGGAAGGAAAGCCTCAGATTTAGCAGCCAGAGCTTCAGGAGGAGCAGCAGCGAGCACAGCATCGGTTTTGCAGCAGCTCCTTCCATGTGCATGTTTTTGGGAGTGGAAAGGCTTGCAGAGTGTTAAAGTAGCTTTTTCTCTCCGCTGGAAAGCTGCACGCTCAGTGCCAGTCTTCTGCAGCTTCTTTCTTCACGTTTCAGCAGCTAGCACGCTCTCCGTGTGCTGGAGAAGCGGCAGAGGCTTCCTTGCCGGAGAAGCGGCACCTTCGCCGGCAGAGAGCATCCTGCCGGCCGCGGTGCGCTCCGGAGCGGGGGCTTGTGCCGAAAGAGGCCGGCAACAGGCGCTTACCTTCGGACAGCTCCGGATCGCCGTCTAATGCGTCTCTTGTCGCCTACACGGCAGGGAAAAGCTTTTCCACTCTGTCTAGGAAGGAGAAAGTGTGCCAGCACAGCAAATGCCTCCCGGACTTTCCCTGGAATTCAGCAAGTGCTTTGCAGCTTGAAATTGGAAGGAAAGCCTCAGATTTAGCAGCCAGAGCTTCAGGAGGAGCAGCAGCGAGCACAGCATCGGTTTTGCAGCAGCTCCTTCCATGTGCATGTTTTTGGGAGTGGAGAGGCTTGCAGAGTGTTAAAGTAGCTTTTTCTCTCCGCTGGAAAGCTGCACGCTCAGTGCCAGTGTTCTGCAGCTTCTTTCTTCACGTTTCAGCAGCTAGCACGCTCTCCGTGTGCTGGAGAAGCGGCAGAGGCTTCCTTGCCGGAGAAGCGGCACCTTCGCCGGCAGAGAGCATCCTGCCGGCCGCGGTGCGCTCCGGAGCGGGGGCTTGTGCCGAAAGAGGCCGGCAACAGGCGCTTACCTTCGGACAGCTCCGGATCGCCGTCTAATGCGTCTCTTGTCGCCTACACGGCAGGGAAAAGCTTTTCCACTCTGTCTAGGAAGGAGAAAGTGTGCCAGCACAGCAAATGCCTCCCGGACTTTCCCTGCAATTCAGCAAGTGCTTTGCAGCTTGAAATTGGAAGGAAAGCCTCAGATTTAGCAGCCAGAGCTTCAGGAGGAGCAGCAGCGAGCACAGCATCGGTTTTGCAGCAGCTCCTTCCAAGTGCATGTTTTTGGGAGTGGAAAGGCTTGCAGAGTGTTAAAGTAGCTTTTTCTCTCCGCTGGAAAGCTGCACGCTCAGTGCCAGTCTTCTGCAGCTTCTTTCTTCACGTTTCAGCAGCTAGCACGCTCTCCGTGTGCTGGAGAAGCGGCAGAGGCTTCCTTGCCGGAGAAGCGGCACCTTCGCCGGCAGAGAGCATCCTGCCGGCCGCGGTGCGCTCCGGAGCGGGGGCTTGTGCCGAAAGAGGCCGGCAACAGGCGCTTACCTTCGGACAGCTCCGGATCGCCGTCTAATGCGTCTCTTGTCGCCTACACGGCAGGGAAAAGCTTTTCCACTCTGTCTAGGAAGGAGAAAGTGTGCCAGCACAGCAAATGCCTCCCGGACTTTCCCTGGAATTCAGCAAGTGCTTTGCAGCTTGAAATTGGAAGGAAAGCCTCAGATTTAGCAGCCAGAGCTTCAGGAGGAGCAGCAGCGAGCACAGCATCGGTTTTGCAGCAGCTCCTTCCATGTGCATGTTTTTGGGAGTGGAAAGGCTTGCAGAGTGTTAAAGTAGCTTTTTCTCTCCGCTGGAAAGCTGCACGCTCAGTGCCAGTGTTCTGCAGCTTCTTTCTTCACGTTTCAGCAGCTAGCACGCTCTCCGTGTGCTGGAGAAGCGGCAGAGGCTTCCTTGCCGGAGAAGCGGCACCTTCGCCGGCAGAGAGCATCCTGCCGGCCGCGGTGCGCTCCGGAGCGGGGGCTTGTGCCGAAAGAGGCCGGCAACAGGCGCTTACCTTCGGACAGCTCCGGATCGCCGTCTAATGCGTCTCTTGTCGCCTACACGGCAGGGAAAAGCTTTTCCACTCTGTCTAGGAAGGAGAAAGTGTGCCAGCACAGCAAATGCCTCCCGGACTTTCCCTGGAATTCAGCAAGTGCTTTGCAGCTTGAAATTGGAAGGAAAGCCTCAGATTTAGCAGCCAGAGCTTCAGGAGGAGCAGCAGCGAGCACAGCATCGCTTTTGCAGCAGCTCCTTCCATGTGCATGTTTTTGGGAGTGGAGAGGCTTGCAGAGTGTTAAAGTAGCTTTTTCTCTCCGCTGGAAAGCTGCACGCTCAGTGCCAGTCTTCTGCAGCTTCTTTCTTCACGTTTCAGCAGCTAGCACGCTCTCCGTGTGCTGGAGAAGCGGCAGAGGCTTCCTTGCCGGAGAAGCGGCACCTTCGCCGGCAGAGAGCATCCTGCCGGCCGCGGTGCGCTCCGCAGCGGGGGCTTGTGCCGAAAGAGGCCGGCAACAGGCGCTTACCTTCGGACAGCTCCGGATCGCCGTCTAATGCGTCTCTTGTCGCCTACACGGCAGGGAAAAGCTTTTCCACTCTGTCTAGGAAGGAGAAAGTGTGCCAGCACAGCAAATGCCTCCCGGACTTTCCCTGGAATTCAGCAAGTGCTTTGCAGCTTGAAATTGGAAGGAAAGCCTCAGATTTAGCAGCCAGAGCTTCAGGAGGAGCAGCAGCGAGCACAGCATCGGTTTTGCAGCAGCTCCTTCCATGTGCATGTTTTTGGGAGTGGAAAGGCTTGCAGAGTGTTAAAGTAGCTTTTTCTCTCCGCTGGAAAGCTGCACGCTCAGTGCCAGTCTTCTGCAGCTTCTTTCTTCACGTTTCAGCAGCTAGCACGCTCTCCGTGTGCTGGAGAAGCGGCAGAGGCTTCCTTGCCGGAGAAGCGGCACCTTCGCCGGCAGAGAGCATCCTGCCGGCCGCGGTGCGCTCCGGAGCGGGGGCTTGTGCCGAAAGAGGCCGGCAACAGGCGCTTACCTTCGGACAGCTCCGGATCGCCGTCTAATGCGTCTCTTGTCGCCTACACGGCAGGGAAAAGCTTTTCCACTCTGTCTAGGAAGGAGAAAGTGTGCCAGCACAGCAAATGCCTCCCGGACTTTCCCTGGAATTCAGCAAGTGCTTTGCAGCTTGAAATTGGAAGGAAAGCCTCAGATTTAGCAGCCAGAGCTTCAGGAGGAGCAGCAGCGAGCACAGCATCGGTTTTGCAGCAGCTCCTTCCATGTGCATGTTTTTGGGAGTGGAAAGGCTTGCAGAGTGTTAAAGTAGCTTTTTCTCTCCGCTGGAAAGCTGCACGCTCAGTGCCAGTCTTCTGCAGCTTCTTTCTTCACGTTTCAGCAGCTAGCACGCTCTCCGTGTGCTGGAGAAGCGGCAGAGGCTTCCTTGCCGGAGAAGCGGCACCTTCGCCGGCAGAGAGCATCCTGCCGGCCGCGGTGCGCTCCGGAGCGGGGGCTTGTGCCGAAAGAGGCCGGCAACAGGCGCTTACCTTCGGACAGCTCCGGATCGCCGTCTAATGCGTCTCTTGTCGCCTACACGGCAGGGAAAAGCTTTTCCACTCTGTCTAGGAAGGAGAAAGTGTGCCAGCACAGCAAATGCCTCCCGGACTTTCCCTGGAATTCAGCAAGTGCTTTGCAGCTTGAAATTGGAAGGAAAGCCTCAGATTTAGCAGCCAGAGCTTCAGGAGGAGCAGCAGCGAGCACAGCATCGGTTTTGCAGCAGCTCCTTCCATGTGCATGTTTTTGGGAGTGGAGAGGCTTGCAGAGTGTTAAAGTAGCTTTTTCTCTCCGCTGGAAAGCTGCACGCTCAGTGCCAGTCTTCTGCAGCTTCTTTCTTCACGTTTCAGCAGCTAGCACGCTCTCCGTGTGCTGGAGAAGCGGCAGAGGCTTCCTTGCCGGAGAAGCGGCACCTTCGCCGGCAGAGAGCATCCTGCCGGCCGCGGTGCGCTCCGGAGCGGGGGCTTGTGCCGAAAGAGGCCGGCAACAGGCGCTTACCTTCGGACAGCTCCGGATCGCCGTCTAATGCGTCTCTTGTCGCCTACACGGCAGGGAAAAGCTTTTCCACTCTGTCTAGGAAGGAGAAAGTGTGCCAGCACAGCAAATGCCTCCCGGACTTTCCCTGGAATTCAGCAAGTGCTTTGCAGCTTGAAATTGGAAGGAAAGCCTCAGATTTAGCAGCCAGAGCTTCAGGAGGAGCAGCAGCGAGCACAGCATCGGTTTTGCAGCAGCTCCTTCCATGTGCATGTTTTTGGGAGTGGAGAGGCTTGCAGAGTGTTAAAGTAGCTTTTTCTCTCCGCTGGAAAGCTGCACGCTCAGTGCCAGTCTTCTGCAGCTTCTTTCTTCACGTTTCAGCAGCTAGCACGCTCTCCGTGTGCTGGAGAAGCGGCAGAGGCTTCCTTGCCGGAGAAGCGGCACCTTCGCCGGCAGAGAGCATCCTGCCGGCCGCGGTGCGCTCCGGAGCGGGGGCTTGTGCCGAAAGAGGCCGGCAACAGGCGCTTACCTTCGGACAGCTCCGGATCGCCGTCTAATGCGTCTCTTGTCGCCTACACGGCAGGGAAAAGCTTTTCCACTCTGTCTAGGAAGGAGAAAGTGTGCCAGCACAGCAAATGCCTCCCGGACTTTCCCTGGAATTCAGCAAGTGCTTTGCAGCTTGAAATTGGAAGGAAAGCCTCAGATTTAGCAGCCAGAGCTTCAGGAGGAGCAGCAGCGAGCACAGCATCGGTTTTGCAGCAGCTCCTTCCATGTGCATGTTTTTGGGAGTGGAAAGGCTTGCAGAGTGTTAAAGTAGCTTTTTCTCTCCGCTGGAAAGCTGCACGCTCAGTGCCAGTCTTCTGCAGCTTCTTTCTTCACGTTTCAGCAGCTAGCACGCTCTCCGTGTGCTGGAGAAGCGGCAGAGGCTTCCTTGCCGGAGAAGCGGCACCTTCGCCGGCAGAGAGCATCCTGCCGGCCGCGGTGCGCTCCGGAGCGGGGGCTTGTGCCGAAAGAGGCCGGCAACAGGCGCTTACCTTCGGACAGCTCCGGATCGCCGTCTAATGCGTCTCTTGTCGCCTACACGGCAGGGAAAAGCTTTTCCACTCTGTCTAGGAAGGAGAAAGTGTGCCAGCACAGCAAATGCCTCCCGGACTTTCCCTGGAATTCAGCAAGTGCTTTGCAGCTTGAAATTGGAAGGAAAGCCTCAGATTTAGCAGCCAGAGCTTCAGGAGGAGCAGCAGCGAGCACAGCATCGGTTTTGCAGCAGCTCCTTCCATGTGCATGTTTTTGGGAGTGGAAAGGCTTGCAGAGTGTTAAAGTAGCTTTTTCTCTCCGCTGGAAAGCTGCACGCTCAGTGCCAGTCTTCTGCAGCTTCTTTCTTCACGTTTCAGCAGCTAGCACGCTCTCCGTGTGCTGGAGAAGCGGCAGAGGCTTCCTTGCCGGAGAAGCGGCACCTTCGCCGGCAGAGAGCATCCTGCCGGCCGCGGTGCGCTCCGGAGCGGGGGCTTGTGCCGAAAGAGGCCGGCAACAGGCGCTTACCTTCGGACAGCTCCGGATCGCCGTCTAATGCGTCTCTTGTCGCCTACACGGCAGGGAAAAGCTTTTCCACTCTGTCTAGGAAGGAGAAAGTGTGCCAGCACAGCAAATGCCTCCCGGACTTTCCCTGGAATTCAGCAAGTGCTTTGCAGCTTGAAATTGGAAGGAAAGCCTCAGATTTAGCAGCCAGAGCTTCAGGAGGAGCAGCAGCGAGCACAGCATCGGTTTTGCAGCAGCTCCTTCCATGTGCATGTTTTTGGGAGTGGAGAGGCTTGCAGAGTGTTAAAGTAGCTTTTTCTCTCCGCTGGAAAGCTGCACGCTCAGTGCCAGTCTTCTGCAGCTTCTTTCTTCACGTTTCAGCAGCTAGCACGCTCTCCGTGTGCTGGAGAAGCGGCAGAGGCTTCCTTGCCGGAGAAGCGGCACCTTCGCCGGCAGAGAGCATCCTGCCGGCCGCGGTGCGCTCCGGAGCGGGGGCTTGTGCCGAAAGAGGCCGGCAACAGGCGCTTACCTTCGGACAGCTCCGGATCGCCGTCTAATGCGTCTCTTGTCGCCTACACGGCAGGGAAAAGCTTTTCCACTCTGTCTAGGAAGGAGAAAGTGTGCCAGCACAGCAAATGCCTCCCGGACTTTCCCTGCAATTCAGCAAGTGCTTTGCAGCTTGAAATTGGAAGGAAAGCCTCAGATTTAGCAGCCAGAGCTTCAGGAGGAGCAGCAGCGAGCACAGCATCGGTTTTGCAGCAGCTCCTTCCAAGTGCATGTTTTTGGGAGTGGAAAGGCTTGCAGAGTGTTAAAGTAGCTTTTTCTCTCCGCTGGAAAGCTGCACGCTCAGTGCCAGTCTTCTGCAGCTTCTTTCTTCACGTTTCAGCAGCTAGCACGCTCTCCGTGTGCTGGAGAAGCGGCAGAGGCTTCCTTGCCGGAGAAGCGGCACCTTCGCCGGCAGAGAGCATCCTGCCGGCCGCGGTGCGCTCCGGAGCGGGGGCTTGTGCCGAAAGAGGCCGGCAACAGGCGCTTACCTTCGGACAGCTCCGGATCGCCGTCTAATGCGTCTCTTGTCGCCTACACGGCAGGGAAAAGCTTTTCCACTCTGTCTAGGAAGGAGAAAGTGTGCCAGCACAGCAAATGCCTCCCGGACTTTCCCTGGAATTCAGCAAGTGCTTTGCAGCTTGAAATTGGAAGGAAAGCCTCAGATTTAGCAGCCAGAGCTTCAGGAGGAGCAGCAGCGAGCACAGCATCGGTTTTGCAGCAGCTCCTTCCATGTGCATGTTTTTGGGAGTGGAAAGGCTTGCAGAGTGTTAAAGTAGCTTTTTCTCTCCGCTGGAAAGCTGCACGCTCAGTGCCAGTGTTCTGCAGCTTCTTTCTTCACGTTTCAGCAGCTAGCACGCTCTCCGTGTGCTGGAGAAGCGGCAGAGGCTTCCTTGCCGGAGAAGCGGCACCTTCGCCGGCAGAGAGCATCCTGCCGGCCGCGGTGCGCTCCGGAGCGGGGGCTTGTGCCGAAAGAGGCCGGCAACAGGCGCTTACCTTCGGACAGCTCCGGATCGCCGTCTAATGCGTCTCTTGTCGCCTACACGGCAGGGAAAAGCTTTTCCACTCTGTCTAGGAAGGAGAAAGTGTGCCAGCACAGCAAATGCCTCCCGGACTTTCCCTGGAATTCAGCAAGTGCTTTGCAGCTTGAAATTGGAAGGAAAGCCTCAGATTTAGCAGCCAGAGCTTCAGGAGGAGCAGCAGCGAGCACAGCATCGGTTTTGCAGCAGCTCCTTCCATGTGCATGTTTTTGGGAGTGGAGAGGCTTGCAGAGTGTTAAAGTAGCTTTTTCTCTCCGCTGGAAAGCTGCACGCTCAGTGCCAGTCTTCTGCAGCTTCTTTCTTCACGTTTCAGCAGCTAGCACGCTCTCCGTGTGCTGGAGAAGCGGCAGAGGCTTCCTTGCCGGAGAAGCGGCACCTTCGCCGGCAGAGAGCATCCTGCCGGCCGCGGTGCGCTCCGGAGCGGGGGCTTGTGCCGAAAGAGGCCGGCAACAGGCGCTTACCTTCGGACAGCTCCGGATCGCCGTCTAATGCGTCTCTTGTCGCCTACACGGCAGGGAAAAGCTTTTCCACTCTGTCTAGGAAGGAGAAAGTGTGCCAGCACAGCAAATGCCTCCCGGACTTTCCCTGGAATTCAGCAAGTGCTTTGCAGCTTGAAATTGGAAGGAAAGCCTCAGATTTAGCAGCCAGAGCTTCAGGAGGAGCAGCAGCGAGCACAGCATCGGTTTTGCAGCAGCTCCTTCCATGTGCATGTTTTTGGGAGTGGAAAGGCTTGCAGAGTGTTAAAGTAGCTTTTTCTCTCCGCTGGAAAGCTGCACGCTCAGTGCCAGTGTTCTGCAGCTTCTTTCTTCACGTTTCAGCAGCTAGCACGCTCTCCGTGTGCTGGAGAAGCGGCAGAGGCTTCCTTGCCGGAGAAGCGGCACCTTCGCCGGCAGAGAGCATCCTGCCGGCCGCGGTGCGCTCCGGAGCGGGGGCTTGTGCCGAAAGAGGCCGGCAACAGGCGCTTACCTTCGGACAGCTCCGGATCGCCGTCTAATGCGTCTCTTGTCGCCTACACGGCAGGGAAAAGCTTTTCCACTCTGTCTAGGAAGGAGAAAGTGTGCCAGCACAGCAAATGCCTCCCGGACTTTCCCTGGAATTCAGCAAGTGCTTTGCAGCTTGAAATTGGAAGGAAAGCCTCAGATTTAGCAGCCAGAGCTTCAGGAGGAGCAGCAGCGAGCACAGCATCGGTTTTGCAGCAGCTCCTTCCATGTGCATGTTTTTGGGAGTGGAAAGGCTTGCAGAGTGTTAAAGTAGCTTTTTCTCTCCGCTGGAAAGCTGCACGCTCAGTGCCAGTCTTCTGCAGCTTCTTTCTTCACGTTTCAGCAGCTAGCACGCTCTCCGTGTGCTGGAGAAGCGGCAGAGGCTTCCTTGCCGGAGAAGCGGCACCTTCGCCGGCAGAGAGCATCCTGCCGGCCGCGGTGCGCTCCGGAGCGGGGGCTTGTGCCGAAAGAGGCCGGCAACAGGCGCTTACCTTCGGACAGCTCCGGATCGCCGTCTAATGCGTCTCTTGTCGCCTACACGGCAGGGAAAAGCTTTTCCACTCTGTCTAGGAAGGAGAAAGTGTGCCAGCACAGCAAATGCCTCCCGGACTTTCCCTGCAATTCAGCAAGTGCTTTGCAGCTTGAAATTGGAAGGAAAGCCTCAGATTTAGCAGCCAGAGCTTCAGGAGGAGCAGCAGCGAGCACAGCATCGGTTTTGCAGCAGCTCCTTCCAAGTGCATGTTTTTGGGAGTGGAAAGGCTTGCAGAGTGTTAAAGTAGCTTTTTCTCTCCGCTGGAAAGCTGCACGCTCAGTGCCAGTCTTCTGCAGCTTCTTTCTTCACGTTTCAGCAGCTAGCACGCTCTCCGTGTGCTGGAGAAGCGGCAGAGGCTTCCTTGCCGGAGAAGCGGCACCTTCGCCGGCAGAGAGCATCCTGCCGGCCGCGGTGCGCTCCGGAGCGGGGGCTTGTGCCGAAAGAGGCCGGCAACAGGCGCTTACCTTCGGACAGCTCCGGATCGCCGTCTAATGCGTCTCTTGTCGCCTACACGGCAGGGAAAAGCTTTTCCACTCTGTCTAGGAAGGAGAAAGTGTGCCAGCACAGCAAATGCCTCCCGGACTTTCCCTGGAATTCAGCAAGTGCTTTGCAGCTTGAAATTGGAAGGAAAGCCTCAGATTTAGCAGCCAGAGCTTCAGGAGGAGCAGCAGCGAGCACAGCATCGGTTTTGCAGCAGCTCCTTCCATGTGCATGTTTTTGGGAGTGGAAAGGCTTGCAGAGTGTTAAAGTAGCTTTTTCTCTCCGCTGGAAAGCTGCACGCTCAGTGCCAGTGTTCTGCAGCTTCTTTCTTCACGTTTCAGCAGCTAGCACGCTCTCCGTGTGCTGGAGAAGCGGCAGAGGCTTCCTTGCCGGAGAAGCGGCACCTTCGCCGGCAGAGAGCATCCTGCCGGCCGCGGTGCGCTCCGGAGCGGGGGCTTGTGCCGAAAGAGGCCGGCAACAGGCGCTTACCTTCGGACAGCTCCGGATCGCCGTCTAATGCGTCTCTTGTCGCCTACACGGCAGGGAAAAGCTTTTCCACTCTGTCTAGGAAGGAGAAAGTGTGCCAGCACAGCAAATGCCTCCCGGACTTTCCCTGCAATTCAGCAAGTGCTTTGCAGCTTGAAATTGGAAGGAAAGCCTCAGATTTAGCAGCCAGAGCTTCAGGAGGAGCAGCAGCGAGCACAGCATCGGTTTTGCAGCAGCTCCTTCCATGTGCATGTTTTTGGGAGTGGAGAGGCTTGCAGAGTGTTAAAGTAGCTTTTTCTCTCCGCTGGAAAGCTGCACGCTCAGTGCCAGTGTTCTGCAGCTTCTTTCTTCACGTTTCAGCAGCTAGCACGCTCTCCGTGTGCTGGAGAAGCGGCAGAGGCTTCCTTGCCGGAGAAGCGGCACCTTCGCCGGCAGAGAGCATCCTGCCGGCCGCGGTGCGCTCCGGAGCGGGGGCTTGTGCCGAAAGAGGCCGGCAACAGGCGCTTACCTTCGGACAGCTCCGGATCGCCGTCTAATGCGTCTCTTGTCGCCTACACGGCACGGAAAAGCTTTTCCACTCTGTCTAGGAAGGAGAAAGTGTGCCAGCACAGCAAATGCCTCCCGGACTTTCCCTGGAATTCAGCAAGTGCTTTGCAGCTTGAAATTGGAAGGAAAGCCTCAGATTTAGCAGCCAGAGCTTCAGGAGGAGCAGCAGCGAGCACAGCATCGGTTTTGCAGCAGCTCCTTCCATGTGCATGTTTTTGGGAGTGGAAAGGCTTGCAGAGTGTTAAAGTAGCTTTTTCTCTCCGCTGGAAAGCTGCACGCTCAGTGCCAGTCTTCTGCAGCTTCTTTCTTCACGTTTCAGCAGCTAGCACGCTCTCCGTGTGCTGGAGAAGCGGCAGAGGCTTCCTTGCCGGAGAAGCGGCACCTTCGCCGGCAGAGAGCATCCTGCCGGCCGCGGTGCGCTCCGGAGCGGGGGCTTGTGCCGAAAGAGGCCGGCAACAGGCGCTTACCTTCGGACAGCTCCGGATCGCCGTCTAATGCGTCTCTTGTCGCCTACACGGCAGGGAAAAGCTTTTCCACTCTGTCTAGGAAGGAGAAAGTGTGCCAGCACAGCAAATGCCTCCCGGACTTTCCCTGGAATTCAGCAAGTGCTTTGCAGCTTGAAATTGGAAGGAAAGCCTCAGATTTAGCAGCCAGAGCTTCAGGAGGAGCAGCAGCGAGCACAGCATCGGTTTTGCAGCAGCTCCTTCCATGTGCATGTTTTTGGGAGTGGAAAGGCTTGCAGAGTGTTAAAGTAGCTTTTTCTCTCCGCTGGAAAGCTGCACGCTCAGTGCCAGTGTTCTGCAGCTTCTTTCTTCACGTTTCAGCAGCTAGCACGCTCTCCGTGTGCTGGAGAAGCGGCAGAGGCTTCCTTGCCGGAGAAGCGGCACCTTCGCCGGCAGAGAGCATCCTGCCGGCCGCGGTGCGCTCCGGAGCGGGGGCTTGTGCCGAAAGAGGCCGGCAACAGGCGCTTACCTTCGGACAGCTCCGGATCGCCGTCTAATGCGTCTCTTGTCGCCTACACGGCAGGGAAAAGCTTTTCCACTCTGTCTAGGAAGGAGAAAGTGTGCCAGCACAGCAAATGCCTCCCGGACTTTCCCTGGAATTCAGCAAGTGCTTTGCAGCTTGAAATTGGAAGGAAAGCCTCAGATTTAGCAGCCAGAGCTTCAGGAGGAGCAGCAGCGAGCACAGCATCGGTTTTGCAGCAGCTCCTTCCATGTGCATGTTTTTGGGAGTGGAGAGGCTTGCAGAGTGTTAAAGTAGCTTTTTCTCTCCGCTGGAAAGCTGCACGCTCAGTGCCAGTGTTCTGCAGCTTCTTTCTTCACGTTTCAGCAGCTAGCACGCTCTCCGTGTGCTGGAGAAGCGGCAGAGGCTTCCTTGCCGGAGAAGCGGCACCTTCGCCGGCAGAGAGCATCCTGCCGGCCGCGGTGCGCTCCGGAGCGGGGGCTTGTGCCGAAAGAGGCCGGCAACAGGCGCTTACCTTCGGACAGCTCCGGATCGCCGTCTAATGCGTCTCTTGTCGCCTACACGGCAGGGAAAAGCTTTTCCACTCTGTCTAGGAAGGAGAAAGTGTGCCAGCACAGCAAATGCCTCCCGGACTTTCCCTGGAATTCAGCAAGTGCTTTGCAGCTTGAAATTGGAAGGAAAGCCTCAGATTTAGCAGCCAGAGCTTCAGGAGGAGCAGCAGCGAGCACAGCATCGGTTTTGCAGCAGCTCCTTCCATGTGCATGTTTTTGGGAGTGGAAAGGCTTGCAGAGTGTTAAAGTAGCTTTTTCTCTCCGCTGGAAAGCTGCACGCTCAGTGCCAGTCTTCTGCAGCTTCTTTCTTCACGTTTCAGCAGCTAGCACGCTCTCCGTGTGCTGGAGAAGCGGCAGAGGCTTCCTTGCCGGAGAAGCGGCACCTTCGCCGGCAGAGAGCATCCTGCCGGCCGCGGTGCGCTCCGGAGCGGGGGCTTGTGCCGAAAGAGGCCGGCAACAGGCGCTTACCTTCGGACAGCTCCGGATCGCCGTCTAATGCGTCTCTTGTCGCCTACACGGCAGGGAAAAGCTTTTCCACTCTGTCTAGGAAGGAGAAAGTGTGCCAGCACAGCAAATGCCTCCCGGACTTTCCCTGGAATTCAGCAAGTGCTTTGCAGCTTGAAATTGGAAGGAAAGCCTCAGATTTAGCAGCCAGAGCTTCAGGAGGAGCAGCAGCGAGCACAGCATCGGTTTTGCAGCAGCTCCTTCCATGTGCATGTTTTTGGAGTGGAAAGGCTTGCAGAGTGTTAAAGTAGCTTTTTCTCTCCGCTGGAAAGCTGCACGCTCAGTGCCAGTGTTCTGCAGCTTCTTTCTTCACGTTTCAGCAGCTAGCACGCTCTCCGTGTGCTGGAGAAGCGGCAGAGGCTTCCTTGCCGGAGAAGCGGCACCTTCGCCGGCAGAGAGCATCCTGCCGGCCGCGGTGCGCTCCGGAGCGGGGGCTTGTGCCGAAAGAGGCCGGCAACAGGCGCTTACCTTCGGACAGCTCCGGATCGCCGTCTAATGCGTCTCTTGTCGCCTACACGGCAGGGAAAAGCTTTTCCACTCTGTCTAGGAAGGAGAAAGTGTGCCAGCACAGCAAATGCCTCCCGGACTTTCCCTGCAATTCAGCAAGTGCTTTGCAGCTTGAAATTGGAAGGAAAGCCTCAGATTTAGCAGCCAGAGCTTCAGGAGGAGCAGCAGCGAGCACAGCATCGGTTTTGCAGCAGCTCCTTCCATGTGCATGTTTTTGGGAGTGGAGAGGCTTGCAGAGTGTTAAAGTAGCTTTTTCTCTCCGCTGGAAAGCTGCACGCTCAGTGCCAGTGTTCTGCAGCTTCTTTCTTCACGTTTCAGCAGCTAGCACGCTCTCCGTGTGCTGGAGAAGCGGCAGAGGCTTCCTTGCCGGAGAAGCGGCACCTTCGCCGGCAGAGAGCATCCTGCCGGCCGCGGTGCGCTCCGGAGCGGGGGCTTGTGCCGAAAGAGGCCGGCAACAGGCGCTTACCTTTCGGACAGCTCCGGATCGCCGTCTAATGCGTCTCTTGTCGCCTACACGGCAGGGAAAAGCTTTTCCACTCTGTCTAGGAAGGAGAAAGTGTGCCAGCACAGCAAATGCCTCCCGGACTTTCCCTGGAATTCAGCAAGTGCTTTGCAGCTTGAAATTGGAAGGAAAGCCTCAGATTTAGCAGCCAGAGCTTCAGGAGGAGCAGCAGCGAGCACAGCATCGGTTTTGCAGCAGCTCCTTCCATGTGCATGTTTTTGGGAGTGGAAAGGCTTGCAGAGTGTTAAAGTAGCTTTTTCTCTCCGCTGGAAAGCTGCACGCTCAGTGCCAGTCTTCTGCAGCTTCTTTCTTCACGTTTCAGCAGCTAGCACGCTCTCCGTGTGCTGGAGAAGCGGCAGAGGCTTCCTTGCCGGAGAAGCGGCACCTTCGCCGGCAGAGAGCATCCTGCCGGCCGCGGTGCGCTCCGGAGCGGGGGCTTGTGCCGAAAGAGGCCGGCAACAGGCGCTTACCTTCGGACAGCTCCGGATCGCCGTCTAATGCGTCTCTTGTCGCCTACACGGCAGGGAAAAGCTTTTCCACTCTGTCTAGGAAGGAGAAAGTGTGCCAGCACAGCAAATGCCTCCCGGACTTTCCCTGGAATTCAGCAAGTGCTTTGCAGCTTGAAATTGGAAGGAAAGCCTCAGATTTAGCAGCCAGAGCTTCAGGAGGAGCAGCAGCGAGCACAGCATCGGTTTTGCAGCAGCTCCTTCCATGTGCATGTTTTTGGGAGTGGAGAGGCTTGCAGAGTGTTAAAGTAGCTTTTTCTCTCCGCTGGAAAGCTGCACGCTCAGTGCCAGTCTTCTGCAGCTTCTTTCTTCACGTTTCAGCAGCTAGCACGCTCTCCGTGTGCTGGAGAAGCGGCAGAGGCTTCCTTGCCGGAGAAGCGGCACCTTCGCCGGCAGAGAGCATCCTGCCGGCCGCGGTGCGCTCCGGAGCGGGGGCTTGTGCCGAAAGAGGCCGGCAACAGGCGCTTACCTTCGGACAGCTCCGGATCGCCGTCTAATGCGTCTCTTGTCGCCTACACGGCAGGGAAAAGCTTTTCCACTCTGTCTAGGAAGGAGAAAGTGTGCCAGCACAGCAAATGCTCCCGGACTTTCCCTGGAATTCAGCAAGTGCTTTGCAGCTTGAAATTGGAAGGAAAGCCTCAGATTTAGCAGCCAGAGCTTCAGGAGGAGCAGCAGCGAGCACAGCATCGGTTTTGCAGCAGCTCCTTCCATGTGCATGTTTTTGGAGTGGAGAGGCTTGCAGAGTGTTAAAGTAGCTTTTTCTCTCCGCTGGAAAGCTGCACGCTCAGTGCCAGTCTTCTGCAGCTTCTTTCTTCACGTTTCAGCAGCTAGCACGCTCTCCGTGTGCTGGAGAAGCGGCAGAGGCTTCCTTGCCGGAGAAGCGGCACCTTCGCCGGCAGAGAGCATCCTGCCGGCCGCGGTGCGCTCCGGAGCGGGGGCTTGTGCCGAAAGAGGCCGGCAACAGGCGCTTACCTTCGGACAGCTCCGGATCGCCGTCTAATGCGTCTCTTGTCGCCTACACGGCAGGGAAAAGCTTTTCCACTCTGTCTAGGAAGGAGAAAGTGTGCCAGCACAGCAAATGCCTCCCGGACTTTCCCTGGAATTCAGCAAGTGCTTTGCAGCTTGAAATTGGAAGGAAAGCCTCAGATTTAGCAGCCAGAGCTTCAGGAGGAGCAGCAGCGAGCACAGCATCGGTTTTGCAGCAGCTCCTTCCATGTGCATGTTTTTGGGAGTGGAAAGGCTTGCAGAGTGTTAAAGTAGCTTTTTCTCTCCGCTGGAAAGCTGCACGCTCAGTGCCAGTCTTCTGCAGCTTCTTTCTTCACGTTTCAGCAGCTAGCACGCTCTCCGTGTGCTGGAGAAGCGGCAGAGGCTTCCTTGCCGGAGAAGCGGCACCTTCGCCGGCAGAGAGCATCCTGCCGGCCGCGGTGCGCTCCGGAGCGGGGGCTTGTGCCGAAAGAGGCCGGCAACAGGCGCTTACCTTCGGACAGCTCCGGATCGCCGTCTAATGCGTCTCTTGTCGCCTACACGGCAGGGAAAAGCTTTTCCACTCTGTCTAGGAAGGAGAAAGTGTGCCAGCACAGCAAATGCCTCCCGGACTTTCCCTGGAATTCAGCAAGTGCTTTGCAGCTTGAAATTGGAAGGAAAGCCTCAGATTTAGCAGCCAGAGCTTCAGGAGGAGCAGCAGCGAGCACAGCATCGGTTTTGCAGCAGCTCCTTCCATGTGCATGTTTTTGGGAGTGGAAAGGCTTGCAGAGTGTTAAAGTAGCTTTTTCTCTCCGCTGGAAAGCTGCACGCTCAGTGCCAGTCTTCTGCAGCTTCTTTCTTCACGTTTCAGCAGCTAGCACGCTCTCCGTGTGCTGGAGAAGCGGCAGAGGCTTCCTTGCCGGAGAAGCGGCACCTTCGCCGGCAGAGAGCATCCTGCCGGCCGCGGTGCGCTCCGGAGCGGGGGCTTGTGCCGAAAGAGGCCGGCAACAGGCGCTTACCTTCGGACAGCTCCGGATCGCCGTCTAATGCGTCTCTTGTCGCCTACACGGCAGGGAAAAGCTTTTCCACTCTGTCTAGGAAGGAGAAAGTGTGCCAGCACAGCAAATGCCTCCCGGACTTTCCCTGCAATTCAGCAAGTGCTTTGCAGCTTGAAATTGGAAGGAAAGCCTCAGATTTAGCAGCCAGAGCTTCAGGAGGAGCAGCAGCGAGCACAGCATCGGTTTTGCAGCAGCTCCTTCCATGTGCATGTTTTTGGGAGTGGAGAGGCTTGCAGAGTGTTAAAGTAGCTTTTTCTCTCCGCTGGAAAGCTGCACGCTCAGTGCCAGTCTTCTGCAGCTTCTTTCTTCACGTTTCAGCAGCTAGCACGCTCTCCGTGTGCTGGAGAAGCGGCAGAGGCTTCCTTGCCGGAGAAGCGGCACCTTCGCCGGCAGAGAGCATCCTGCCGGCCGCGGTGCGCTCCGGAGCGGGGGCTTGTGCCGAAAGAGGCCGGCAACAGGCGCTTACCTTCGGACAGCTCCGGATCGCCGTCTAATGCGTCTCTTGTCGCCTACACGGCAGGGAAAAGCTTTTCACTCTGTCTAGGAAGGAGAAAGTGTGCCAGCACAGCAAATGCCTCCCGGACTTTCCCTGGAATTCAGCAAGTGCTTTGCAGCTTGAAATTGGAAGGAAAGCCTCAGATTTAGCAGCCAGAGCTTCAGGAGGAGCAGCAGCGAGCACAGCATCGGTTTTGCAGCAGCTCCTTCCATGTGCATGTTTTTGGGAGTGGAGAGGCTTGCAGAGTGTTAAAGTAGCTTTTTCTCTCCGCTGGAAAGCTGCACGCTCAGTGCCAGTGTTCTGCAGCTTCTTTCTTCACGTTTCAGCAGCTAGCACGCTCTCCGTGTGCTGGAGAAGCGGCAGAGGCTTCCTTGCCGGAGAAGCGGCACCTTCGCCGGCAGAGAGCATCCTGCCGGCCGCGGTGCGCTCCGGAGCGGGGGCTTGTGCCGAAAGAGGCCGGCAACAGGCGCTTACCTTCGGACAGCTCCGGATCGCCGTCTAATGCGTCTCTTGTCGCCTACACGGCAGGGAAAAGCTTTTCCACTCTGTCTAGGAAGGAGAAAGTGTGCCAGCACAGCAAATGCCTCCCGGACTTTCCCTGGAATTCAGCAAGTGCTTTGCAGCTTGAAATTGGAAGGAAAGCCTCAGATTTAGCAGCCAGAGCTTCAGGAGGAGCAGCAGCGAGCACAGCATCGGTTTTGCAGCAGCTCCTTCCATGTGCATGTTTTTGGGAGTGGAAAGGCTTGCAGAGTGTTAAAGTAGCTTTTTCTCTCCGCTGGAAAGCTGCACGCTCAGTGCCAGTCTTCTGCAGCTTCTTTCTTCACGTTTCAGCAGCTAGCACGCTCTCCGTGTGCTGGAGAAGCGGCAGAGGCTTCCTTGCCGGAGAAGCGGCACCTTCGCCGGCAGAGAGCATCCTGCCGGCCGCGGTGCGCTCCGGAGCGGGGGCTTGTGCCGAAAGAGGCCGGCAACAGGCGCTTACCTTCGGACAGCTCCGGATCGCCGTCTAATGCGTCTCTTGTCGCCTACACGGCAGGGAAAAGCTTTTCCACTCTGTCTAGGAAGGAGAAAGTGTGCCAGCACAGCAAATGCCTCCCGGACTTTCCTGGAATTCAGCAAGTGCTTTGCAGCTTGAAATTGGAAGGAAAGCCTCAGATTTAGCAGCCAGAGCTTCAGGAGGAGCAGCAGCGAGCACAGCATCGGTTTTGCAGCAGCTCCTTCCATGTGCATGTTTTTGGGAGTGGAAAGGCTTGCAGAGTGTTAAAGTAGCTTTTTCTCTCCGCTGGAAAGCTGCACGCTCAGTGCCAGTGTTCTGCAGCTTCTTTCTTCACGTTTCAGCAGCTAGCACGCTCTCCGTGTGCTGGAGAAGCGGCAGAGGCTTCCTTGCCGGAGAAGCGGCACCTTCGCCGGCAGAGAGCATCCTGCCGGCCGCGGTGCGCTCCGGAGCGGGGGCTTGTGCCGAAAGAGGCCGGCAACAGGCGCTTACCTTCGGACAGCTCCGGATCGCCGTCTAATGCGTCTCTTGTCGCCTACACGGCAGGGAAAAGCTTTTCCACTCTGTCTAGGAAGGAGAAAGTGTGCCAGCACAGCAAATGCCTCCCGGACTTTCCCTGCAATTCAGCAAGTGCTTTGCAGCTTGAAATTGGAAGGAAAGCCTCAGATTTAGCAGCCAGAGCTTCAGGAGGAGCAGCAGCGAGCACAGCATCGGTTTTGCAGCAGCTCCTTCCATGTGCATGTTTTTGGGAGTGGAGAGGCTTGCAGAGTGTTAAAGTAGCTTTTTCTCTCCGCTGGAAAGCTGCACGCTCAGTGCCAGTGTTCTGCAGCTTCTTTCTTCACGTTTCAGCAGCTAGCACGCTCTCCGTGTGCTGGAGAAGCGGCAGAGGCTCCTTGCCGGAGAAGCGGCACCTTCGCCGGCAGAGAGCATCCTGCCGGCCGCGGTGCGCTCCGGAGCGGGGGCTTGTGCCGAAAGAGGCCGGCAACAGGCGCTTACCTTCGGACAGCTCCGGATCGCCGTCTAATGCGTCTCTTGTCGCCTACACGGCAGGGAAAAGCTTTTCCACTCTGTCTAGGAAGGAGAAAGTGTGCCAGCACAGCAAATGCCTCCGGACTTTCCCTGGAATTCAGCAAGTGCTTTGCAGCTTGAATTGGAAGGAAAGCCTCAGATTTAGCAGCCAGAGCTTCAGGAGGAGCAGCAGCGAGCACAGCATCGGTTTTGCAGCAGCTCCTTCCATGTGCATGTTTTTGGGAGTGGAAAGGCTTGCAGAGTGTTAAAGTAGCTTTTTCTCTCCGCTGGAAAGCTGCACGCTCAGTGCCAGTCTTCTGCAGCTTCTTTCTTCACGTTTCAGCAGCTAGCACGCTCTCCGTGTGCTGGAGAAGCGGCAGAGGCTTCCTTGCCGGAGAAGCGGCACCTTCGCCGGCAGAGAGCATCCTGCCGGCCGCGGTGCGCTCCGGAGCGGGGGCTTGTGCCGAAAGAGGCCGGCAACAGGCGCTTACCTTCGGACAGCTCCGGATCGCCGTCTAATGCGTCTCTTGTCGCCTACACGGCAGGGAAAAGCTTTTCCACTCTGTCTAGGAAGGAGAAAGTGTGCCAGCACAGCAAATGCCTCCCGGACTTTCCCTGGAATTCAGCAAGTGCTTTGCAGCTTGAAATTGGAAGGAAAGCCTCAGATTTAGCAGCCAGAGCTTCAGGAGGAGCAGCAGCGAGCACAGCATCGGTTTTGCAGCAGCTCCTTCCATGTGCATGTTTTTTGGGAGTGGAGAGGCTTGCAGAGTGTTAAAGTAGCTTTTTCTCTCCGCTGGAAAGCTGCACGCTCAGTGCCAGTCTTCTGCAGCTTCTTTCTTCACGTTTCAGCAGCTAGCACGCTCTCCGTGTGCTGGAGAAGCGGCAGAGGCTTCCTTGCCGGAGAAGCGGCACCTTCGCCGGCAGAGAGCATCCTGCCGGCCGCGGTGCGCTCCGGAGCGGGGGCTTGTGCCGAAAGAGGCCGGCAACAGGCGCTTACCTTCGGACAGCTCCGGATCGCCGTCTAATGCGTCTCTTGTCGCCTACACGGCAGGGAAAAGCTTTTCCACTCTGTCTAGGAAGGAGAAAGTGTGCCAGCACAGCAAATGCCTCCCGGACTTTCCCTGGAATTCAGCAAGTGCTTTGCAGCTTGAAATTGGAAGGAAAGCCTCAGATTTAGCAGCCAGAGCTTCAGGAGGAGCAGCAGCGAGCACAGCATCGGTTTTGCAGCAGCTCCTTCCATGTGCATGTTTTTGGGAGTGGAGAGGCTTGCAGAGTGTTA
The DNA here is from genome assembly GCF_963513975.1 of Fringilla coelebs. Lineage (NCBI taxonomy): Eukaryota > Metazoa > Chordata > Aves > Passeriformes > Fringillidae > Fringilla > Fringilla coelebs. The sequence goes on along the minus strand of NW_028167463.1, from coordinate 1,435 downwards.
AAGTAGCTTTTTCCTCTCCGCTGGAAAGCTGCACGCTCAGTGCCAGTCTTCTGCAGCTTCTTTCTTCACGTTTCAGCAGCTAGCACGCTCTCCGTGTGCTGGAGAAGCGGCAGAGGCTTCCTTGCCGGAGAAGCGGCACCTTCGCCGGCAGAGAGCATCCTGCCGGCCGCGGTGCGCTCCGGAGCGGGGGCTTGTGCCGAAAGAGGCCGGCAACAGGCGCTTACCTTCGGACAGCTCCGGATCGCCGTCTAATGCGTCTCTTGTCGCCTACACGGCAGGGAAAAGCTTTTCCACTCTGTCTAGGAAGGAGAAAGTGTGCCAGCACAGCAAATGCCTCCCGGACTTTCCCTGAATTCAGCAAGTGCTTTGCAGCTTGAAATTGGAAGGAAAGCCTCAGATTTAGCAGCCAGAGCTTCAGGAGGAGCAGCAGCGAGCACAGCATCGGTTTTGCAGCAGCTCCTTCCATGTGCATGTTTTTGGGAGTGGAAAGGCTTGCAGAGTGTTAAAGTAGCTTTTTCTCTCCGCTGGAAAGCTGCACGCTCAGTGCCAGTCTTCTGCAGCTTCTTTCTTCACGTTTCAGCAGCTAGCACGCTCTCCGTGTGCTGGAGAAGCGGCAGAGGCTTCCTTGCCGGAGAAGCCGGCACCTTCGCCGGCAGAGAGCATCCTGCCGGCCGCGGTGCGCTCCGGAGCGGGGGCTTGTGCCGAAAGAGGCCGGCAAACAGGCGCTTACCTTCGGACAGCTCCGGATCGCCGTCTAATGCGTCTCTTGTCGCCTACACGGCAGGGAAAAGCTTTTCCAGCTCTGTCTAGGAAGGAGAAAGTGTGCCAGCACAGCAAATGCCTCCCGGACTTTCCCTGGAATTCAGCAAGTGCTTTGCAGCTTGAAATTGGAAGGAAAGCCTCAGATTTAGCAGCCAGAGCTTCAGGAGGAGCAGCAGCGAGCACAGCATCGGTTTTGCAGGCAGCTCCTTCCATGTGCATGTTTTTGGGAGTGGAAAGGCTTGCAGAGTGTTTAAAGTAGCTTTTTCTCTCCGCTGGAAAGCTGCACGCTCAGTGCCAGTCTTCTGCAGCTTCTTTCTTCACGTTTCAGCAGCTAGCACGCTCTCCGTGTGCTGGAGAAGCGGCAGAGGCTTCCTTGCCGGAGAAGCGGCACCTTCGCCGGCAGAGAGCATCCTGCCGGCCGCGGTGCGCTCCGGAGCGGGGGGCTTGTGCCGAAAGAGGCCGGCAACAGGCGCTTACCTTCGGACAGCTCCGGATCGCCGTCTAATGCGTCTCTTGTCGCCTACACGGCAGGGAAAAGCTTTTCCACTCTGTCTAGGAAGGAGAAAGTGTGCCAGCACAGCAAATGCCTCCCGGACTTTCCCTGCAATTCAGCAAGTGCTTTGCAGCTTGAAATTGGAAGGAAAGCCTCAGATTTAGCAGCCAGAGCTTCAGG